>NW_008591590.1:0-6840 GCF_000691845.1 Merops nubicus | reverse complement strand
CTCTCATAGCAAAAAATAAAAAATAAAATAAAAAAAAATTAAAAAGGAGGGGGGAGGAATGCAAAGAATGAGAGGGAATGTGAGTCAGAGACAAGTTCTCAGGGCTGTCAACCACTCAGTCCCATGGCCGAGCTCAGGCAGTGACAGTATCTGTTTGTGCCCACACCTGGCATCCCACACAGGTCTGGCACCTGGTCCCAAGGCTGTGTGAATGTGCATGCCTAATATGTACATGTGCGTATGTATATATGCATATGTGGAAAACTAACTTTAGGCAAGAAGTTCCTGCCTGAGTGGTCAGTGAGGAAACAAGCCCCTCACTGTCAGGTAAAGCATGTTTCGTCTCCAACAGGAGGCAAAATGAGTCTCCAGGGCAGCCTGTGTTTAATTTCCTTGCCTGCAGAGGCTGTTGTCATTGAAGATGTGCAAGAGTCAGCCACTCCACACCCAGCATGCTCCCAGAGGCACATGAGGTGCCAGGCAGGCAAGTTCTTGCCTTGAGTCCCCCACTCCCGCGTGCTCTGGAGCTGACACCTAATGAGAAACTAAATCCAAACATCTCCTGGGATGGAGAGGGCAATGGAATAAAAGCAGTGTTTAAAGCTGCTTACCTACCGTTGGACACTGCCCAACGAACATGTGTTGGCAGTAGTGGTATTTTGTCCAAGGAAACACAAGACACTCAGAAAACCTTGTGTCATTGTATCCCCTCAGATCAGCCTCCAGATCAAAATGACAGCTCTCTGCCTGGGAGATCCAGGCACGTGACCAAGAAAGAAAAAGGCAGTATAGTTTTTACAGGAAATTTCTGGGGAAAAAGAACAACTTAACAGCACTGTAATGTCCTGCCTTCCTGCAGCTGTCGCCATCACCTGCATAGCATTTTATTGGCAAGAAGTCCCCCTGTGGCTCCTGGACTACGATACAACCAAGCCAATGGGAGACCTGGCTCCAGAGACCATACAGGGAAAGCTGGGAAGGACTTTTCCCCAACGCTGCTCTGGGTCTAACACTGATGAATCCCCATGTCCTCTGAGTCCAGCTAACTGAGGAAAAGGGATGCATCCCCCACCTTCTCCAGAAGGGTGTGGAATCCAACGAGAGTAACCATCAAGCATCTTGTGACAAAGTGGTTTGGGTGGAAGTCCCCAGTTGTGGTCCCATGGCCTGGTGTTGGCTGCCTGAGCATGAGGAGGGTGTGGACAGGGGTTCAAGTGCTGCTCTCAGAGCCAGTGGTCACCCATACAGGTGTGTCCTGCAGCTTCTGCCACACAAGCATGCTGCAGCATGTTGGCTTAGGGAGTGGTGACAAGTAAAAAGGAATCGGTGCACAGCACAAAAGCAGGTCTGTGTCTGTATGAGATGATACACAACTGGCTTTGATAGTGAAGTGCAGAGGTATTTGTTCAAGGGAAGGCCAGTGCAATGCCATCATCTCTCTGCCTTAACTGGACACCTAGCAGGCTGACTCTGGTGACAAGCAGGAGCAGTGTGGGTTGTATGCTACTGAATTATCCTACATTTCCAGCAAAGCAGCTCTGCCAAGCAAAGGGAACCAAAAGGGTGTCCGAGGGAAAGCCCTGTGGGGACGACAAGGTCTGTGTGTCCTGAAGGATGTTTGATGTCCTCGACAAAATCTCTGGTGTCTGGCTTTCCTCCACACGCAGGCATGTCTGTTCTTGTGCAGCAGCTGCAGGCAGCTGTGCTTCTTGTTCCCAGCTGGTGTGGCAGGGTCTGCCCAGCATCGCTGCTCAGCAACGCAAGGGCACACAGCGGGGTGCTGCACAGCTCTGCATTGCAGCCCTGCTGGGGGCAGCAGCTGGAGGGAGAAAATGGGGTGCCATGAGCATGCACATGGCCAGCGACATTGCTGATGGCTACTGTGAATGGCCCGAGCTGTACCGCTGGCAGCTGGGCAGAGCTGAGCATCCTGGTTGGCACACCGCACGTGAACTCTGCTTCTCTGCTCCACAGAGACTTCAGGGAGGGCATAGAAACGCTCTGGTGTGGAGATAGCGGCTGTGCTGACCTGTTTTGTTGGATGCATTGGTAAATCACAGCCACTCTGACATGGCCATTCCCAGCAGTGATGCAGGGGGACTCCATAAGCCTGGAGGTTTCTGAGAAGAGTTGCACTCGGGTGTTTCCCCGATGCCCTGGGTGTGATCCAAGACAGAACTTCAGAGATCCGCCACATGTAGTTGTGAAGCTGTGGTAAAGCATTCTAGGATGCTTCACCTCTTTAGTGACCTTGAGCCACTTCGTTCCTTTTGCCTCAGGTTCTTAACTATAAAAGTAAAATAAACTTGCTTTATATCTCGAGGGTACTCTTAAGTTAAGCCTGTTAATTACTATAGCATGTACAGTTATTATGGTAATGGAGTCTATATAAGCAGAAAAGAAATTCTGTTGTGCTTAAGCAGAGGAAACTATCATTAAATAGTTGTCAATAGAAACTCCAAACAACCTGGTTTCTTCACAAAGTGAGCCATCCAGTTCTGTGATCTAAGTAAGTGTATCCCACATGAGCCCAGTCCACGTTGCAAGACTGTATGTTTACACACTAGAGTGTGGGCAAATATAAGCTCTGTCTGCTCCTACTCCAAACTGAAAAAGCAGAGAGACTGTATTAATGCAGATAACATGAGGTAAGTGCCACAGGTAAACTCCAAGAGAAACTGTGTCTGCCTGCACAAACCAACGATTCAACCACTCTCCTACCCTCCGTACTCACAGCACAACTGCTTTCTGCAGAAAGCCTCTGCATTCTCTTCTACTCCAGTGCAACTACAGCAAATATGGGGAAAGTGGTTTGCAGTAGGAAAAAAAAGAAACAAGTGAGAGGAGAGAAGCATAGCTCTCCTCTGCCTATGATGGCTGTTTGCTAACTTCTGTTCATAGAGGTATTGCAGTGCTTTTTACTGAAATCAGAGGAAGTCAGCTTTAAAAGAAAAAAAATAATGTTTAAATAAAAGCTGTTTGCCTGCACACCAGACTGACTTTCCACAGTCCATTTCTATATATCTGAAGCCAGGCATTGATAATGGGAGCCCTGGCACGGAGTGCCTCTCTCAAGAGAGTGGCGCCAGCAGCAGCTGCTGCTGCCCTAGACTCCACAAACAGAGGTGCAAATCCTGCAGCCTCTCTGCCGGCATGGCTCTGTTGCTATGGACCTACAGATTTGTCCTAACTTACTTTTTTGTTGCCTTCCAGTGTTTCAAAGTTCCAAATGCTCCTCAAAAGATTTCCACTTTTGAAAAGATGGTAGCTAACTGACAGAATGCTGTAGCTGATAAATCATATTTCTCAATAATCTGCTGGCATTTGTTCAAGATGAAAGACAATATGATGTAAGCGTGTGCCTAAGGAGGGTCTTTAAATTTTTTTTTCTCTTCCAAAATATAAACTGCCAGTGCATTTTATGAGACAAAAAATTCCTTACTCTTATTAAAAAAAAAAAAAAAAAAAAGACCTATGGTTAGACATACCCTTTTAATCCAGAAGATTTCTGACATAAGGACATTTTCTTGTTTAATACATTTCTGAAGCTTGCTGTTGACAGATATTCTGCCTGTAGTAATTTCCCCTGGGAAAGTGAAGTAGTATAGACTTCCGTCCTCATCTGAGAAAAAAAAAAAAAAAAAACACTGAAATGTGTTTTTCCAGGCAGCTGGTCAAGGAAGCAGGTGTCAGGCTCACAAGAAAGTCTGCAAGTTCTGCATCATAGCCTCCTTCTTCCCCTGCTCAGCTGATGGCAACACTTGACTCACACTGAGAACATTCCTTGTGTGAGGAAGAAAATACTTCCTTGTTGCCCAGAGGTGCATTTAGCCTATGCTATATATAATTTGACAGTCATTTCTGCTGCAAGTTACAAAAACAACTTCCAGTTCACATTGTCTTTATTTCCTGCCACAGCGATCTGTCATTCACAGAAGCGAATGTCTCTCTGCAAGTTGTCTGTCTGCTTGGTTCGGATACTTGGCAGGCTTGGCTATATTTCCTAATTTCATAAATCTCCTTTCAGCCTCCCTTCTCTCCTTTATCCCCTGCAGCATTTGGATCTATCCTTTTGATGAGCCCACTAGCCTCCTCCTTTTGTCTGCAGATCAGTACCAAAATCCCCATCCATCCGTGCATTTAAATCCTTGAGGACTTGCTTTCCTCACACACTGGGCTCTGTTAGACTTGCCCTCGCCCTGCTACTCCTGCTTATGTGGTACCAGCCTCTTCTCTGTGCTGAAGCACAATCTCCCCTTGTTGAAGCAGCCACTGCTGGCTTGCCTGCCCCAGCCATCTGGAGCCGCAGCCCTCTGCTCCACCAAGTCCCGCAATGCTCAGCTCCAGGAGTTATCTGCACGCCCTTCCCTTGACGATTAATTTCTTTCCTCCCTCTGCTGTTTTTGGGGATGTAAATCAAGGATTACTATTGTGCTCTGTGAAGCATTTTGGAAAGCAAGCTGAATCGGGTGCTTTACAGATTGAGATGAGGTCATGTTGTATTTTATTGTCCTAAGAAGTATTTGGCAGGCAGGTACTACATTGTTTACCATGGTAACAGCCGATCAAAGATGTTGCAAATAAGCACACCACACATAAGTCACTTGAAAAGCTGGTATTTGCAAGGTTTACTTCACAGCACTATATAAGACATCATTATTTATGTGCATTTATGATTTCTTTCTTTTATATACTCCAGCTTAGCAAGGAGTATATAAAAGTGGCAGCTTCTTAAATCTGGGTAAATTTTGGCAAAAGTCAGATTTATAATGGTGATTGTTATCTGCAGGTGGTTTCCTTCATTACAGGCTCAGGGTGCCTTTTGATTTTCAGTGGATAGTGCGAAGTAAATCCTAAGAGTATAACAAAAAAAAAATAAAGATAAGGGGATAAAATAAAAACAAGTGGCACACACAGAAACAGTTTTACCACCTTCACAAACAAAGCACTGAAATGCTGCTGTTACCACCATAGGAGATGCCAACAATAAAATAAGAGCTCAGCTTTGTCATTTTGCCATTAGTTCTTGTTTTTTTTTTAAGGTGCACTGCTCAAAGGAGCCACAATAGTCTGTTTTCCTGCAGGTCTGTGGGTTTTGTCTCCTAAATCATCATCTACTACCAAAGCAAACCACCTGCTCCCATGCTTGTGTGCATCCCCATCAGGTAAGAGCGTGGTCAGCCCTTGGTCCAAGCTGGCCCTGGCCACAGACAGATGCATACCAGTCAGAGTGGTGCTGGAGGCTGGCTGACAGGCTACTGCCAAATGCTTAAGGTGTGTTCTTATGCTTTAATTCCAAGATAAATCATTAATTTTGTTCTTTCTTCTATCTGGCTACTCACTTTTAAAGAGATTTGATTTACCTTTAAGACTTCTGTTCCTCTTCCAAATACAGCTGCAACTGACCAACAGGCTTAAAACTTACTAGTGGGAAACTGGTAGGGAAATAGAAAAGGAGTAACAATATCCCCAAGGCCTTGCTCTGGCAAGTGGTTGTGCTGCTGCTCTGATGGCACAACCCCTTCATGTTGGTTTTAGCACTCCTCACTGAGCAGGTCTGACACCCCAGCAGTTTTATCCTCCAGGTACAGCCACAGAATGTGGGATGAAATGACAGCAGATGATCTTCGGTCCATCCAGCAAAGCAAGATACTCAAAACCATGTCTGCATCTTGGCTGTAGGGCTAGATCCAAAAAATTGACATGCATTTTTTAAGATATGTAGCAGGACATTTCTCCCACACTACAGTCCAAAGCATGCCTGATCAGCTTAAACCTGACAGGATCCCATTGACCAAGCTGCTATTTTCATGAATGCTGGCAGGTCTATCTGCAGGGCATTTTGCAATCCAGTTCTGGGAAACTGGGCCATCAATGGGTGACCTAGCCATGTTCCTCTGTGGCACCGGGGTGAGACTTGGTCACCCCTGAGCCCCACAAAGAGAGGCAGCATGTGTGCCGCAGCTGTGAGATGCAGTACTCCTTCTCTAGGTGCCCAGAGCTGGGATTTGAGTCCCTTTCCAGCAACACACTGTGGCAAAAAAGCTGGAAACACTATGTGCTTCCTTGGATCAGCATTTCATTCCTCTGTTCCTCGTATCACCCTTTACAAAATACAGATAGTAATAACACTTCTGACTCAACATTTCTTTCTCACCTGGAAAGAAGCAGGGAGTGACTCTGAGCCTGTGTTTTGGCTGCACCCAGTAAAACTGTACCTTGACACAATTTTGGACTTTTTCCTGGTACCTGAATAAAAATGCATAGCAATATCACATGTTGCTAGCAATGGAAAAGTATTTGTATGCGTGATGAGCAGTGATTCATAATGTAGCTCCACCTTTGAAAGCCATTGGTGTAGCTGTGTCTTGTGCAATTTCCAAGCAACAGAACTGTTTGGACATTGGTAAGAAAGAGGGGAGGATGCGTGCCAAGGTCAGATGGCAAAGTGGGATAAACTTTGCTGAAAGGCCAGGCAGAATCCCTGCTGGTCCCTTTCAGTTACAGTCAAGGAAATTCTGCTAAGTTAGGTAAATTGCTAGTGACAAGGACAATTGTTCTTCCCCAAGAACCAGTTCATATGTGTGACAAAACACCAGAAAGTAGACAGTGATATTACTCTGCCACATGGGATTCAGTACAACATGTGTTCAGCTTGCTTGCTGCTTATTTGCATACAGTACAAATAAGTACATACAGTAATCATAGCTGGTGTGTACTTGGTCTTCCTGCAGGATCCTTTAGAAAGTAGCAGAATTAGATCTCCAGTGAGCTAAAATCATAGAATCATAGAATCACAGAATCCTTAGGTTAGAAGGGACCTTTAACATCATCAAGTCC
>NW_008591589.1:84834-93902 GCF_000691845.1 Merops nubicus | reverse complement strand
CTCCAGCCAGTATTGGTGCCTGGGATTCATGATCTCAAGTAAGTGGACAGATTCAAGGAAAGTTTTTTCTTTCTTTCTTTCCTATTCTCAGCTTCTACCAGTCTGCAGGGTTTCTTGGGGTTGAGTACTTAGACAAGAACGCTTCCATTTTGTGAACAAGTCTAATATGCTGGTAATCATGTGTTTTGGGTTCACTTACCTTACCAACAAGACATACGAATCCGCCGAAATCTTCCTCTTCAGTATTTCCTGCAGTAGCTCATAGTCTAATCCTTAATGGCTTGTAATTTAATACCTGCTATGTCAGAGGATTTGATAGTCATTACAGCAGCTATTTCAGCTGGCTGCATTGTAGCTCAGTCTGAGCTTTGCAAAGCTTGGCAGTTCCAGCCCTGCATGAGTATGAACCTCTGCTTTGCCATTGTCAGGCCTGAGGTAACTCAATAACAGAATGAAACAGTCTGGTGCACCAGGCTGGATAACCATTTGGCTGGGTTTGTACCTAAGCTAGTGAAACCACAGTTCCCTTCGTATCATTTTCACCTGAAGATATAATAAATCGACTTAGGAATGCTCACCTTCAGAAATCAGCCCAAGCTCTTGCTTTGTGAAGAAACACAAAAGTAAGCAAAACTGCAGCTCGGTTTTATTACCAACACTTTGCTCAGCTTTAATATTAAAACATTTTCTTTCTACTTTTATCTTTCAGTTGTCACCTTCCCTAGCAAGGCACCATTTTCTTTCATCAGGGCTTTAGAAATAGCACCAATTTGTTTCCGCCTCCTCTCTGTACAGCTGTGATCTTTAATCCCTGGTATCAATCTCTTTTTCTGTGGTTCCTGCCTCACTCTCTAACCCCTGCAACCTTGGAGCAAATGAGTCTATTTTTGTCTCTGGAGATTTGATGGCAGATAACACAGTTATTAGGGACATCTTTTTCTTGCTCTAGTAATGATGATCTGCCTTTGGTAATTTTTCCATCCCTAAATTGCCAGCATACCTGGAAGGACACTCTGACATGCTTTTCCTGGGTGTGCAGATTGTTATTTCCCCCCCCCCCTCCTTTCCCCTCCTTTTTTTTTTTTTTTTTCTTTTCCTTCTTCTCTCTGAGATATTTATTTATTTCAATTTTTGTTTCATCCAGTCCCCCAGCATGACTTATGTATTCATGTGTAACTTATAGCTGTCAACATTTACACTAGGCTGCTCAAATTTATTGCTGACCACTGAGACAGCTATAATTTAATTTTGGTCAAATACTTTAAGCTCTCTCACATTCCCGCAGTGTAGTTCTTATGCCAATGCCCCAGGAAAGAAAATCCCACTGCAGCATTTGTGCCACTTTCCCAGATTGTGACACAGGTTAATAGAATGAGGTTGGATACACTGAGAAAGACCTATTGTCATTTTCTTTCTGATGTATCAAGACCGTGCAGGATCACACCTGAGTGTGAGCTGAGGGAAGAGAAGATATCTCATGTGATGACAATACCCGAAATTTATAATGTTCAGAGGGTGAAAGCCACATTTTCAAAATCCCACAGGCAGCTCATGCTGTCTGAAAAACGTGAGGTATGTGATGTTTTGTATGGGTTGTGTGTTATCTGTGAGATCTAAGTGGAAAGTTTCATTTAATATTTGAACTGCAATGCTACGGATTATCTTCAGCTTCCAAAGGACACCAGTTATAGCTTTGGTTTGCACTCTCTTGCCCACTGATGACAGTCTGTCAAGAGGAAAAACAAAAACAGAGAATAAGAACTCCTGTGTGTTGTTGTCACTATCAACTAACTAATCAACTATCACTAACACAGCCTATCAAGAATTTCGATGTTTCCAATCAAGTTGGCTGGTAAGATATTTTCTGTAAAGTATCTGCTTCGGTTTCATTGTTTTAAACATTTTTCCCTCTACATTTTCAGAATCTTTTGTAAATGTCAATCTTCTTGACTGAAAACAAAAAAAAGGTCTTGAACATTTCTTTTCTGAAAAAGATGTCCTCAACTTTCTGTCAAAACATGCTTAATTAAAAGTTTGTTTCCTACTCTGAATAACTGAGCTCCTTCTTTAGGAACATATCCTTTTATACCTTTCATTATTAAGTCTGAAAATTTAGCATTCACTGGAACAAGAACTTACCATAGCTTTAAGTTTAGCCACATTACTCTCAGTTTCTTGCCTGGTACAGGAAGGTTTTTCGAACTTTTTTTTTGCAGAGGACTCTCCCTCAGAACACCACAAATAGACAGAAGTGGTGACAGTGATGAAGGAATAAACCATGTTGTTTGGCATGTTTCTGTAGGCTCTGGTAGGAGAAATACTTCAAGAACTGTTTCATGGTGTTTTCAGAAAAGGGAGACTGCCAGATGCAGTACTTTGGGAAATAACAACTTGAGTGAACACATTTCATCTTCCTTAAATTTCTAAAAATTAGAACTTTCAAAGGCTAAATAGGTATACCTTATCTTCTTCCTGCTAACACAGTCTCATTCACCTATGTCTCTTTTTATCCCTTGTAGTGTGTCGGTTCACTCTACTTATAGCTAAACCAAAACACCTAAACTCCTTAAACTCCTTAAACTAAATGCCTTAAACTCATTGTTGGGTGGTATTGCAATTACCCTGACTTTTAAACTAAATTCTTCTGGTATTATGACAGAAATTGAGCTTTCAGCTTGTGCTGCAAATACACATTGTGCACCAAAGTTGCACCTCCTTCTGAAGGAGTTGGAGAAAGATTTCAGGAAGCCTTGAGTGATTGCTTTCCTTGTTCCAATAGGAAGCAACTTATAAAGAAGAAAGCTTAAATAAGTCAGTCTGGGATGTAACCATAATATTTTCTTAGTAAAACAGTGTATAGACAAGAAAAATAAAGTGTTGATTTGATTAAAGAAACTTAAAGTGTAAGTGCACTAAGTATTTGGTCTCAGGTGACTGAGTCTGTTCTTTCTCTGCTTGGTCAGTTTTATGACTGCTGCTCTGCAAATTGTCAACATAAAGGTAACTCTGTGACAATTTTTTTCCTCTTTCCTCTTTCTTTTTCTTTTTTTTTTTTAATTTTTCTTTAATATGTGTGTGGATAAAGGTAACTGAGTGAACTGATTTTGGTGGGAAAGGCAGACTTGAATCTGTCAAAAATTACTCATGAGAACAAAATAAGACAGTAGAAGAGCCCAGAGAAGAATACTTCTAAAGGAAAAGCTTGACTCATGTGCCAAGACTAACACCTGAGAACTCCATGGGACAGTACTTCAACTCCAGAAAAATAAACAGGTGCCTCACATATTGTGCTGCCTTCTTTCTTAGAGAGTTCAAGAAGACATAGTCTCTTATTATTTTCATAGTGAGGTCACTATAAATAACTTCAGTCTCTGATTGTATACCTTTGGATTGTGAACAGCTTTTCTCAGAAGTCAAACTTTTGATCTTTGATAAGTTTTTTCTTAATTCCTTGGCCCAAAGAAAACAGATTTTTTTAAAAAAAATTTTCTTTTTCTCTTTTGCTTGGGTCAAATAACTCTCTCAATAGTGATTCTTCACTCAGTTTTTGTCTGGGAGTGGAATTTTAATTTCCTAATCAGCCAATGTAAGCTGTGCTGTTCAGACTTCATTTTACCCATCTCAGAAATTTAGTAGGTTAAAACCATTTCTGTCTCAGTGGGATGCATAGCTCCTGATTCACATTTTACAACACTGCAGTCAGATTATTGCCACTTTATATTCGCAGCCTTCCTTGACCATTCATTGTATAAGTCCCTGGTTTGTACAAAATCCAGCATCTAGAAAGGTCAGTTGTACACATCAGCTTACCACACTGCAATTGAGGATGCTACCCTGGCTTCTTGTCAGATGCATAATTGTTTTTATAGTTCTTGCATACTATTCACATCTTGTTCTCACCTCCACTTACCTCCTTGAACAGCTGACCAGTCACTGTCCTTGTAACTGTGAGACTTGTAGCTGCCCTTTGTTAAAGATTTGAATTTATTTTTTTTTAATAAACTGCTACCCATCTATGCTATCATCTGAGCTATGAGAAATCCAATTTTTTTTGGTTTGTTTTGCGTGGATTTTTTTTTTTGATGGTTCATCTTGACTTCTCTAACAGAAGTTCTATTTAATTGTAATGTATTTTAAGTGTATAATGCCATGTGTTGCTTCTGCATGAAGTGTGCTATATAAATGCAAATCAGCTAATTAATTCATAACAACAAGTATTATAGCAACACATTGACTGTCATGCTCTGCAGTTTCCAGCTGAATGCTGTGTATATGTTTTGTTCGTAGAGGAATTGCAGCAGGAGGATTAATAATTTTAAATCTAAGTAGCCTTGGCTGTTTATACAGACCTGTGATTGTCTATCTGAAGCTTGTACAGATCAAGCGACCAAAGTTTCTACTCTCAGCCCTAGCTGGTGACTTGCTGTGTGAATGGGGGAGAAATCACTTCACTGGGTGCTTTCAGACATTACCTGTTTGTGAAATGGGAATAAGGTTTCCTTTTCCCCCCTGAAAGGTTCACAGTGAGGTATGGATAAATTGAGTTAGGTAAGTGGAAAGTACTGAATATGATATAACTTCTTAAAAAATCATACGGAGTCTGGTTTTAGCATTCTTGGCACAAGAATGTTACAGAAACTGGTCAGATTACACTAAAATTACTCCTCTATTTCTTAACTGTTTCTAAATCCAGTCTACCTACAAATCTACTACTAAAACCTACCTACTAAAACTCTCTGAGGTTTCAGCAAGCTATATGCACGCCACGATCTGACAGATACAAACCATTCCCTTCTGAGACAGGCTTCCTATTAATGGTTAACAGCTTGGAATACTAATCCTTGCCTTTTCTCACAACTGAAAAAAAATTAATTAAAAAATATTTAATTTTAAGCTGGTCACTTTAATGGCAAAAGCGCTCAGGGGAATCTGAGCATATGAAATTCCTTTCATATCCTTTCAGTGGACAATGACATCCACGGGAACACTGCTGTGTGTGCATTGAGGGTAAAAGTCTGACTGCTCAGAGGACCTCACAGAAGGAGTTTTGTCACTGTTGGAAGAGGTCTCTAACCAGAATTTCACAAATAAAAAACTAATCTTTGTTAGGTTTCTCAGTAGAGAATTGTTGAAAAAGAAATAGAGAGCAATTGAGGACTTTAAAACTTTGAAGATACTAAGGTTTCAGAGTTTGCAAGGAAAAAAAAAAGTGCAGTCACTTTGCACAAAATACAACAAATCATCACAATATTAGAATCTTTTAGAAAGCATGGGTGGAAATATTACCACTGATTTTTATACTCTACATCAGGTTCTCTGTTTGGTATTCAAACACTTTGGGTAACATAGGGACAATTATAGATTTGAGTAGCAGGTTCTCAATGTTTCTTCACTGCACATCTCTGAGCAAGCATACAGAGGCTGAGACCCCAAACTCCCTTCCCTAAAACAATGACTATAACCTCTGCAGAAACATTCTTCCTTGCTGTAGCTGAATGCTTGCAGCTGAGTGATGCCTGTTAGCCCTCACACGGCTGCCAAGTCAGTTTTGCCCTGTATTACCTTCACACAAACAGCAGTCAGCAGCCACAGCACACTAAGGTACATGAGATGCACCTGCATCTAGAGGAAAACATTTAAGAGATAAAAGCAGTATTTTCAACTGGAGTTGTTTCTGCTATTTTCCCCCCTCTTTCACCAATCTAATGCATTTTAGACTCAGCATTGTTCCCTGCAATTCTTTCCAAATAACATAAGAGTCACACAAGACCCCCCCAAAATTGTTTACTCTTCGTCTTCATAAAGTCATGAGAACAAATCTCTCCACTCTCTTCATATTACCAAAGCTTTCTTCAGTTTATCAGAGTTATTAATAACCATTCTCCAATGTAACTTCAAAATATGATTATATTTCCAAGGTCTAACAGGTGATTAAATACTTCTTTATGAGCACATATCCCTTCTAAGTTTTATGTGCAAACATGCTTGTGTATGTAGATAAATGAATATGCATGCATGTTACACAGAGAACATATACAACCATGCAAATTTGTCTATACCTCACCCTTCTCATACATATATACAAATTAAAATAATGCTTCATGCTTAGACACAAACATTTACTACAACAAGGAGGAAGAAAAAGGAAAAAAAAAATCTTAAATTACTCAGTTATGGAGAAAATTACCAAGTAACAGATTAAGGAAAAAAAAAAAAGACTTTCAAAAATGTAATGTTGAAGTAGCTGTGTAATTATGCAAACCATCATATTTCTTTCTATTGTTTTGTTGCATAGTTAAATTAAATATATGAAGGGTGTAAAGAAAAAAAAAAAGATTTATGTTGCACAAAGGCAGTTAAACACTTTAGATTGCTAAAAACATTATCTTAATTATCTGCATATTATGCTCAGAAGAAAATCATTAGCTTTCTCTTTATGAGAACTGTCAATGCCAAAAATACTTCATTCCAGAAAACTGGATTTAAGAAAAAAATGTTCAAAATGACTCATACTTAAGTCTTGAAGAGTTATCTTTGGATTTATTGTTTTTAAGCACCCCAAAATTAACTTGCTAGAAATAGGAGAATCTTCCTCACAACACCTGTTAACCTCCAAAAAAAGATTTCCCCCTTTGGCCATTTATTAGTAATGAGAAAAAGAAGACAGGAAGATATCTGATATGATAAAAGTGCATGATCTATAGTATAATAGAAATGTGATGAGAACCAAAATGTCGATGGATTATTGTAACAATATTAGATGAAGTAGTTACAGAAAAACAGAGAGAAATGGAGGACTTTTAGTTGCAACCATTCAAAACTGAGGTCTCTTGTTTAAGCTCATCAACAAAATTCCCTCTCTGATTTAGGAGAAACAGAGAAACAGATACTTCCAGTGCATGATTTACCCCATCCTTGTGTTGGACAAGATGAAAACATGTAACAAAGTTATGTTTAGGACAGGACTTCACCTTAACTTGGAGAAAGACAACAGCAATCTGTGTCCTCAAAGAGAGTAGTCACCCTTTCACAAAAGTTACAAGGAAATGAGAAAAAAAAGCTGCCCCAAAAACCAAACCAAACCACCCAAAAAAAAAGCCCTTGCTATTAAATACCTACACGAACAGTCAAAGGATGGTCTTTTTAAGCAGTACACTAGATGAACTATGATCCTGCAAAACATGTCTTGAAAAGTGCAAATAGTACAAAAACTAGGAAATCACAATCTGCTGGTAGACTTGAGAGTTCAAGTGAATCAATCAAATCTTATTATTGTTTGTGAATTCTTGATCCTTAAATTTAAGAAATTTTGGGCTAAGGCAAGGCTTGACTACAGGCAGGACATGGACATTATTTTTTGGTCTGTCGCTAACTTTCAGCGTGGTTTAGGGTGTGTTATTTAACAGCAACCTTCCTCATGTGCAAAAGATGGTGAAAAGATTCCTTTTAATTTTACCTATTTACCTCATCCACTGACAATCTTCCTCAACTTATGTTTTTTTACCTAAGGCAGATAAGGAAAATCTTCTCCTGTATGTTTGTACCCCTTCTGGCACACCTGAATGCCAAGTTCCAGAAGCAACTTCTAAATATTTCTACAAGAAACCTGACTGCAATAAATATTTGGTCTTCAAGAATTCATAGACTAATAAACAACAGCAACAGAAATAGGCTTGGGACTGCAAAGACTTTGGCCTCCTCTACTAAGTGAGATTAAGCTCAGAAATCACCCATCCTTCCACTGTACTAATGACAGCGTTAGTTCTTAGAAACAAATACTGAGTGAAGAGTTCAGGCATGAAATTCAAACCACATATTTTTCAGGTTGCTGTAATGGAACCTGACCTTTTACAAGGTTAGAGTAGTCAGGAAGAGTGTGGAAATATGACGAGGTCATAATAATAGGCCCAAAAGACCATTGAACTACAGGATTATAGCCCCAGAGCAGGGGAAGAGCTCAGAATTCATTATAACAGATGTGGTGCTATTAACTGTGGGGCTTGAGTCTAGAAATAGCAATGAGTGACTGCAATCGTACAAACTGAGTCTAAAAGTCTGTCAGCTGCCTCTTGAGAAAGCAGAATTAGTTAATAAATTAATGGAATGAGGTGAATACTACACAGCAGAGGCCTGGGAGGAAAGATCTCTTGATTTCTGATTGGTTCTTCTACACACTCCTTCTGTAGCCTGTGTCATGTCACTTAAGACAGGAGTACACAAGTCACCTATGATTTGAAGTCCTTCCATAACACAACACAAAGCCTGTGACATCTGTGACTGTATTCCAGTAGTGCTGAGAACTCACAGAAATCACTTCCAAAACCATTGTTTAACCTGTCTTTCAGAGCCACATCAAGTTTCCATTTCCATATCAGTTCTAAGGGTTTGATGAAGTTTCAAAGCATTATCCTAATGATAAGTACATATGATAGTAATGAGAAATATATTTTCTCCAGATTTTCACTTCAATAAAAAAGCCTAAGTTAAAATACTGCTAGCATAGTTTGTGGTACAAGGAGATTCATGATTACTGACAGGCAGTACTTGATTTATTAATTCATAAGGAAAAATTGCAGCACAATGTATACTGTATGGAACTAAGAAAAGATCCTAAACAATCTTATCCTTGAATGTTTCTACCTTTCCTGGGTGTGTGTCATAGTAAAACATGTTATTTACCCAATGGACCAGAACGTTTTCTCTGGAAAGATGAGATTGTAATGGAAACGCTGACACAACCTCAACTATAACATCATGAACAAAGACACTTTAATAACATTTTTATTGCTGTAACATCTTTTAAAGAAGAAACACCTGGGACATGTTTAAAAAAATTTAAGAGTAGAATTCTAAGTTCTGCTCTCTTAATACGATGGGAAATTAATCCAACAAGCCAAAGAGTGGGATGTTAACTTATCCTAGCAACATTTAAAATCATTCAAGGGAATTGATTATAATTCCCTTATTTCTTATGTAGGGATAGTTAATAGATATATTAACACATTTCCTGGAAATATATTGTTATATGAACTAACATTTAGAACTTGCAACCTTTTAAAGAGGTGGTG
>NW_008591589.1:57269-84803 GCF_000691845.1 Merops nubicus | reverse complement strand
TGCTGTAACTTCATAGATACAGAAGACATTGTACAAATGGAGGAGTTTTTGCACTATAGTACAGTTATTCTCTGAAATTACAAAACAAGAGTGATCACAATTTTGTGAAACACTAAGTCTAATCTTCAGGGACTTATTGGTACAAGATATATCTTGAGAATGAAATGCTATTAGTGAAACTATAAAAAGTAAGTAACATCTTTATAATGGCTGTGCTGCATTGTGTGTGAAGAGTGTTTTTTAGGAATTAATGCAAGCAGTATTCAAATCTCCTTCCTGGGAAGTCTCAGCTTTTGGGCCTGTAGAGGGAGAAAATGAAGAAAATAGAACTCAAATGTCAGAAGGTCAGAAAGGAGTGTCCATCAGATTATTTTTTTGCAGGACTCATCTACCTTGGGACTTACATTTCCGAACAAATTACCAGCACATTTTTGGGAGGGACGAAGATGAAGGAGAAATCATGTGAAGTAATCTTATACTCAGAAGTTCAACAAGCATCCAAGCTCAAGCATAAGTGAGCAGGGCCCATCTCAGATACAGAACAGTCAGAAGAACTATGCATTGAGATGAAGGACCTGAAATCATTACAAAGGTCAACAGCTTGACTTTCTTCTTCTACTTTGTCCCATCTTTTAGACCATGTCAGCAAAATACAAGGTTTACAGCTTTAACCCTAAAGCCCAAGAGTCAGTGAATATCTGCTTTTGGGTTAGTATCAAATTGTTGAATGGCTTCAGTAAATTCTGTCTAAGAAAATGAGTGCTCTTACACTATGGGAGTAACACAAAGTACCCTTTATTGGTGTCTGTGCTCTTTCTGAAGTGTATGCCTCAAAAGATAATCCAAAAATGAATGCTTTTCTGTAAAGTCATACCTGATCATAAATGGAAGATTAAGGTAAGGCTTCACCACAATGCTAAAACCTATATTAAAATTGGGTTACTAATTTGAATAAGCATAATCTAAACTGGGCACTTAGTTGAGAACCACGAACTTAATGATTTATATTGTCTGATGTTCCAATGCTTTTAATTGTGCAGAATTTCACTTATATTCATGGACTCCACACTAAAATATGCAAGTGGATAAATCATAGGAATTTCCAACAGGCGTTCAGAAAGCCTTTTGTTTTTTTGCTTCCCCTCCACATAGCCACATCTTGTGTCTTCTTGAACTTCCTCTGCTGCATGGCATGTCAAAGAACTAACATCATAGCAATCTGCATTTCCACTCTTATTTACTTACCAACCATGTATCTTTGAGAGAGTTTTTACAAAAAAAAAAAAAGGAAAACTTTTTCATGTTCTGTCTGAATTGACAAATTTATGGTCTTTTCTTCTTTTGGTCTAACTGCTTTAGCTACCTACAAGAAAGATGGTTGTACTGTACATTCAAGTGGAAGAGTTCTAGTGGGAGAAAATGAGTAAAACTTATGCAAATCTCAATATTCAGCTGATTTCATAGGCAGTGGAGGAGTTCTAAGTTCAAGTCCCTGGTCTACATCTAGTGGAGTTAGTGGTGAGGTGATATTTAGTTGTTTTTTGTTGTTTCAATTCACAAAAAAAAAAAAAAAAATCAAACAGCCCAAGAAAAATCACAGGTTTCACCTGAAAATCTGTAAATGAACAAGGTCTTTGAAAAGGTTTAGTTTCATCCTGACAGAGAATGCAAAATTTAGAAAGTCTTACAACTTTACAAATGGAGAACTCATACAATCTAATTACACTAGGAGTTCTTACCTGTAATGTATCTGTTGTGGAACACAATGGTCTAAATTCTGCTTTGAGTCACTTTTGTAGGGTCTAATTTTCCTCTTTTGCAAATTATAAGGCATCCTTCTCAGCCTTCAACCACTTATTGGAAGTATGACTGGACACTTCAAGGTAAAAATTCTATACGTTGAATTGCTATAGATCTCATCTCATTCCAGCAAAACACCTCCAGAACTATTTATTTTATTTTATTTTTTGCTATTTCTCTGCATACTACCAGACTTGGACATAACGGATTTTCTATGTGCCCATACTTCTGTAAAAAGGAGAGTAGTAAGATGATTGTCTGTGTTGCAGCTCTGGTTAGCAAATGTATTTATATGTTAGCTTAATTTAGATGACACCTAAAAATAAAAAAAAAAAAACAACACATACTATTGTGGAGTTTTTATTCTTTTTGCTGAAATAGACTTTCAATACCAGTAGCTTCTTGTTCACTAAGAACAAGAAGCCAGAAGCAATACTGAGCTCTCCCATCCCTTAGAGCAATTCCTACATAGAAGTGAAGGAAATAAAGGTCAGAGTTTGCAGCAAAGACCCAGAATTCCCACGTATAGACATGATGCCCAGCTCTATAAAATGTACAGGCTGTATTTATGATTAAATAAAACAGTAACAATAGGAAAGTAGGGTCCTGGGAAAATAAAAGGAAACACAGTACTTAAAAGTAAACTCCAAAGAAAATGGTCAGGATGAGCTTGTATCTTTTCTACTTGTGTCCAAAGATTTTATAAAGCACCATTAAGGATCTTATTTCCCTGTATTTAACAAAGCCTATAGAAAAGTCAGAAAAAAAGCAGTCTCCAACGCCACCTACCAGCTACCAGTGTCCTGGATCCCTACCAGCTGGACTTCCAGCTACTGTGGGATGTCTTTCACCAACAAGTAAGACAAGTCCATCCAGTCCAGTCCTCCTATCTGTTCCTGTCCTGGCCCAGGAGGGAGCAGATATATCATAAATTATCTTAAGCACTTCAGATCCTTTGTCTCAGACTTATCTCGTGGCCTTTTCATGGGCAACTAAGAATTTGTATGGGCTGTCTGGGGATCTTGACTTTTCCCATGCTAAGTACTTAAACATTTTTGTGATTTGTTGCTATGGAGAAGGCTGTTCAATGAAAAATAAATAACGCTGTCACTATACAAGTTTTCTGGCAGAAGGCAAAGAAACCCAACAGAAAGATCTTAGATACTCAGAAACAATTTAATGCACATTTTTCACAATACAGAACTTCTTTGCATCAACACTACAATTACAGCAGCTGTTAGTGTCATGAACTGAAACAAAGGCACTTTAGTTAAGATTAGTTTTTAGTTTTCTTCCAAACATGAAATGTCTGAATTGCAAAAATCTCCATTTTTTATTTTTCAGTACTAGATATGCCCTTCTGCTTCTTCACAGACTGCTCTAGAGTAACCACAGTTTCAAATATTGTGTTAGGAACAGAAAAAATCCACCAGTTTTTAGAACACTTGGGCTAAAAAATAAAATAAAATAAATCCCTGAATAAATAAATGGGTTCTTCAGATATTGTGTGCTTGTTAAAGCAAAAAGTTAAACATTTGCTTAGATTGTTATCCAAAAAATGTGAAAATCTTTAAGCATGCAGATAGTTTTCTTTAAATCACCAGGAACGTGCATGCATTGGAGTTAACTTCTGCTCGAATATCATGCTAAATTGAAGCCTCAAGTAAGAAATTAAATCCTTAATTTATTTTAAGTACTAGCTAGATATAAAATTTGAGATAGAAACAAATCATTCAATAGTCTTTGTTATTCCAGCCATCAAGGTAGATGTCTACTGCACCTGCTCAGCACAGCACTAAGCTGTAAATAAAATCTTATTTACATCTGAGTTGAAGCAAAGGGTTCCTTCACACTGAAAGCAGTCAAACCTCTCACTGATTGAAATGAAGAGGAGATCAGGCACAGACCAGGCATTGTAAATAACTTTCTTTTTGTTCAATCCCAAATGGAATCCATTTATGAGTCAAATGAAAAATAGATACAGGACCATGTGCATAAAACCTAACATCTGTCTACTTGCTGTGAAATTAATGCTGCTGTTATTGTGCTGCAATTTCAGTGTATGAAATGTGCAACGTATTCAGTGTTTAAGATGCTGCTAAAGTCTACAACTGTCTCAGGAAATGTAGAAATGTTATTTCTTTGTGATGTCCAGATCTGATATAAGCCTGATGAGTCTCAGCGTTAATTCAGCTAAAAATGACAGGGTTCACTTGCATTTTAAAGCTACAAGCCTACACAGTTTTCCAGATATCTCTTGGGAATCAATATATCTTTTTTTTTTTTTTTTTTTTTTTTTATAATTTCCAGAAGTTCCTGTTTGAGTTTTTCTGAAAAGTTATGATTTAAGGATGTCAGCACTAGAAGTGCCACATGGAATTTGGAAACCTGGAGAATTCCAACAGTGAAATGTGATAGGTGTAAAAGTTAACAAAACATTCTGTAGATTAAAAAAAAAAAAAAAAAAATTACTTTTAATTTTTCATTATGAAACAATATTTTTATCCTAACTGATCCTTTTTTAATTAATTTTAAAGAGCATTCCTGTGACTGTCACATTTCTATAATGTGCATTTGTTCATATGTTTTCACAAACTTTGAATATTTATAGTAAACTTGAGGGCAAAGTAGAGAGTATTTTAGGTCACCCTATAGGAGGAAAAGAACTGTAGAATGAAAAAGTCCTGCTTAACAACATCTAAACCTTTCCTAGAGGTAAGAGCCTCCTCTTAAAATATTCACCTGTCCCTTGTTTCAGCATCAACCTGAAAAGAATCCCTAAGGGTCAGCAGAGTGAGAGGCAGGGGTAGTGTTCTCCCTGTACTCTGCTGAGGAAAAAACTCCCAGCTCTTAGCCTTCAAATTGTCCTGCAGTATTAGCAATAATGGAAGAGTCTCATGTACATACACATATGTACAGTTGTCTCACTTACCTGCTACATTTTTATATACCTTATAGATTGTGAAGCTAATATTTCTTAATTTTATATTATTGGACAGCAAAAAAAGCTTGTGTGTGTTGGAGTTCATATACTAACGAACGTAATGCCCAGCAGAAGATAGAATACTGTATTATAGTTAATATATTCTTTATTTGCCTAAAACTCGTGAGATTCCTTTCAGTCATATATTGATGAGGGTATGATTTTTCCAGTTAGAGTAATAATGAAATCTTATAAAGGGTTTGATAACAGTGGAAAATTTTCACTGTGATTGGTCTAATAAAACCTATGCCAACAGCTCCCTCTATGTACCATAAAAAGGATGCTAGGAAATACATTGCCTGCAATATGCATTTTTTCTAGAGAAAGATATTATTAAGAAAAAAGAATCATTTCTGTCTACAAGGATCATAATCTGCCTACACTGAGGATTAAGAAAGTTTCAATAAGAAGTATCAATTGGTGTTACCTGCATAATTAGAGTGATGAATTTTCCTGTTTAAAATATCCTTGATTATTTACTGTATGACTTTAGCCTATTCATTCAATTCCCTTCTTAATCCCATTTGACATACACAGATTATTGCAATGCAGATAGTTCTCTTAGTACACAAAATAGAATAATGCAATAAAAGGACAGTAACTAATGTTATCTGTGTGAAGCTGGGAAATGGAAGATGAGGGAGCATGGAGGATTATCTCTAATGAGAGCTGTACATCTGCTTGAAAAAGAGTGATACACTATTAAAAGACAAGCAGCACTGTTAACTGTTAACTGGGCACTACTGAAGAAATCAAGAGGTTTTATTCCTCCTTCTAACTTTTTCCTTTACTTCTATGGGACAGCAAATAGGTGCCCTTGTATCCCTGCCTTGCTTTCCTCCCTCCCTACTTTGTTTAACTCATGAAACATCAGGGTGGGTTTGATCTGTCATTATGGGCTGAAAAACGTCCATCACCATGGACTGCATCTGTTAAATATAATTGAACTGGTTAATGTGTGTCGGATGAACTGAGATAATCTCTGTGGAGGTCTGGAACACTAATGAAAAATGTAATTTCGTTTTTCTCTTTCCCCCGACCTACTTCATAGCAGGTTATACAGGGTTATATTAACTTGCACTTTCCATAGGCTGAGGGTGTTTACAGACCCTGGTACTCAGCTGACACACAGGCAAGCTGTTAAACTGCAGACATTTGGCTGTGACTCTAACCACGGGTGGTGCCTGCACAAATTTGTCTTGATAGATGCTTTTTGTCATCAGCTTCCTAAAACTAACAGCAGAATTAGTGCATGCTCTTAGACCTGAATTCAGATCAATTCCACTAAGTACTTTTTACTTAATTAACACAAAGTGATCTGCTTGTGAATCAAGGAGAAAATAAATGAAACTGCACACATGGAAAACAAGCAACAACTATTTTTTTTTTTAAATAATCCATAAATTCACAGTTAGATATTAGGCATTGGGCATGTTTACATGCCAAAGAGTTTATCCAGCACATTTAGGAGTCAGAAAATGACATAATCACCACGTGGAAGTTTATTTGGCAGAGTGAGTCAGAAGTACATGCCTGTATTATTATTATGCTGAAGTTTAAACTCAATTTTGTGGGAAGGGGAGGGAAAGGAAGGGAAGGCAAAGCAAGGCAAGGCAAGGCAAATTAAGTTCATTCTGCATATTCTGTATTTCTGAAATTATGTTTTATAAACTTTGTATGGGATTCAACAAGGAAAATATGTGTGTGACTGTGTTCACATATGAGCACAGAAAGCTCTTCAGTGTGCATATACTTGAACTGGTGGAAAAGGAAGTGAGTCAAAGCTCAGGGAGCCCTTCAGAACTACTGTTGTCACCTTTATTTTTCCTTCTCAACATGTGTGCTCTTCCTGTGTGGTTTCACTGTTCTCTGATTCACAAACAAAGCAGCATCAGAGATGCCCCTTTTAGACAATCCTCTGCTCCCAGGAGGTTGTAGAATACAAAGCTGGTACTCTCTTCAATAATTATGTCTTTTATTTTAGTGGCACCTAGACACTACAGTGGAAAACATCTTCTTTTTCTTTTGTCCCCTTCTAGTACCATATGAATGTATCCGTTTGCTTCAGAAAATTTGCAGTTGAATCAGCAGAGTCAAAGAGGAAACAAAGCATTCAAGTCCTGGTAACTGATGGACTTGAGGTCCAGACCACCACAGCACCGTACTGCCAGCTGCCCCTTCAATGACAGATGGGACTATGGCAGTTTTCACTGCAGCCAAACTTCTGTCCTCCAAAGCCCTCCATCCTAAGCATCTTGCCCACACCTCTGATTTGGACCTTTTCTAATCCTTTGCTGGCTCCTATTCTCTTCAAACCAGTGCCCTCTATGTCACACACTCCCTTAAAATGTCATCTGTGTGGCTTCTTTCAGACCACTAATGTAAAGCTCTTGGACAGCCCCCTATTTACTTGCTTCAGAGCTGCACTTACAGATCCCACCTCCTGAAACACTGCAATCAAGCTGACAACACAACCAATCAAGGTCTGACCTGCAGCCGTTTCCTAGGAAACCCAAGCTACTGTCACAGAAACAGATTGTACACAGTGGAAGGAAACATATATTTTGGGTGAAGGGGAAAAAAAAAAAAGAGGCATTTCAGATTTTTTTCCAGTACTTCTGAGTTATTACAAAACACTTCTAAAATAATAGCAATGAAAAATACTCTTGTTAAGAAAGATTAAATGATGACGGTCATGTAAGTACTTAAAGCCAGGCAAGAGCCTCTGAGAAAGACCATGAGCCAGGGCTCTTGAGTGCTTGTTCCTGTTTTGCTACTGAGTCACTTCATAACCCTTGCCAAGTCATTGCAAAAAGATTTCCAAGTCATTAAGTCCATAGTTCCAATGAACAATAAGTCCAGATCAAAACAGGTTGAGTACCTGAAGAAGAAAACTTTGAAGAAAGCAATGAGATTATCCTGATCAACCTGGAAACCCTGAGAAAATTGTCAACAGGCCAGGTCACCTCCCTTACTTGAGGATACAATGCCACCAAATTTCAAATCAATGAGTCTGCCTAGCGTGTGTATTTAATATTTGGAAAAGCTTTAAGTATTGTTTCTCCTTGGTGGAACAATTTATTATATGCTGTGATTTACAATTTACTCGTAAATCAAGTAAATTCACATTTACTTGTGAGTCAATCTGAAGGTGACCACGGGCTGCACGAAGGAATAATGACATTTTTTTGTAACATGGCTGATGTTTGTGAGAAAAGTAAAAGGCTGCAAACCTGGATCTCCCAATTTTAGTAAGATTTTCAGACTGGAATAAGGAAAAAGTCTCAAAATGTTTTTCACAAAAGTGTAGACAATGAACATGATGAGAGTCTCCTGTACTGCCTTTACTGTCCTGGGTACTTTCTTTCCAGAAAGTGAATAATTTCATCTTAAAATAGACTCCAACTGGATCATGCTCTAAAAACAGGTCTTTATTGCCACAGATCATGAAGGGAGCCCAGGGTGACTAGCTCAAGGGTGGATGTCTAACTCCAGTTCTCTACATTTAATTATATGAATTCTGCCCATCACTGACTGTGAAAAAGTGGAGGCTGGGAGAAGGTTGTCAACGTCAAGGAGTAAATAAAAAGTTCTTTCAGATAAGTTTTGAGGATTTTGGGAGAAGGACTTTGGGAGAAAGGTAAGGCACTTAGGTTGAGGGAATGTAAGTTTCCTTCTGGACTGTCGTTCTGCTCCTCAAACACCTACACAGGAAGCTGATTTTTTTCTGGCTTTTGCTGGTAACTGTGAAGAAGGAATCTCAGGACAGGCAAGGACTTCCTTCTGTGGTTTCACACTGAATCTTTGAAGAATACAGATTCACTGCGTATGTGCCTGGCTAACTCATGGAACCTTACTCATAAATCTGTGCAACAGGTATATCACAATTAATTAAACATGAGCTCAGCCTGAGTGTAATCATGTTGTCATAGTCAGTGACCGTGTGGGTCCTGGGGAGATGCTAATGGCTGACCTCATACTCTAATGCTAATAAGTATCTACTTTTAACAAGAATAATCCTGATTTTCTTACAGTGTTCTTCCTAAGTCTTTCAATGTGCCAGTTATATTTTACAGTGGCCAAGACATACATCAGATGGATCAGGGGAAATGAGATCAGTCTTGAGCTTTTAGCCATCCACTCATATATACATTGTGTCGTAATCCAAATCATTCAAGGCTCCTGCCACCCTTCCTTTACCCATAATCACCCTCAGCCTCCAAGCCTCTGTTCCTACTTTTTTTTGTTTGTTTGTTTCTTTTCTCAACTACCTTCACTCTTTTTTACTTTTTTGAAGCAATACTGTGCCTTTATTTTTATTCCTGGTGTCAGCAGTACACCATTATACATTGCTCTGTCTGACTTCATGCTGTGGATCTTGTGCAATGAAAACTCATTGTTCTCCATATGCAGAGTATGAAATTACTTAGAATATAAACTCTCCATGCCCATAATTTGAAGTTAAGCACATTTTTCAGACAAAACTGAAGGCAATGTGTTTGTGGTCCCTAGTGGTGAAGGACTAAGGAGGAATTCAGCTGCGTTGCAATTAGTGTAATCAATATATATTCTTTTTTAAATCAGGAAGCAGGCACAAGTTGGTTTTTATGGACTGGAAACAGTTCAAATTTCTCTTGTCTGAATTTTTGTATTAGAGATTTAAGCACAGCTCTTTATCTGCTGCTCAGCAGTGGTTTCTTATTTTGCATGTATCATTTTTAGTAAATGATTTATAATGTCCATTGCCTTTTCCTTATCTAAACAATAGCAATGTTTCTCTGGCTGTCACTGAACAGTTAATAATGAAAAGTTAGGTGTTAAATGCTTAGTGTCAGTTAAACAGCACCACCAATATGTTTTGCAGGACTCAGGACTGGTGAGATTGCTTCTGACTGGTCTGGCAGGAGAGAATTTTTGTAAAGCTACAGCACAAGCTGGAACAGACTTGTGTTTTGCCAGGCAATCCTAAAAGGCTTCATTGATCTTGGTTGCCATCTTCATTGAATACCAAGAACATACATGGGAAAGTGCTCTGGAATTCCAGTGGTTCCTCACTCTTTTAACATCGTGCAAGATGTCTAAGTTAAAGAGGTATCTTTTAGACAGTAGTAATATTAGGTTGTGTCTGAAAGGGAAGGGGCACCTAGAGTTCATTTTTGTGCCTGGGAAGCTGAAAGAAGAGATTCAGTTTCCTCTTTCTCCCAAGATTTCTCCCATTAAGACTTATAAGATGTCTAAAACCAATGTTGTAACCAAGTACAATATGATTTAGGTGGATGCATTTATCACCCAAACTTTGTAGAGTTCAACACTAACCAGACACCTTAGACCTAGTTATTTTCAAGGACTTCAGGCTACAGACCTGTCATCGGTGTAACTGAATGTCACTTGGACACTAGGCCGTGTTATTGCTCCTCAATAGCATTGCAACAAACAGGACAACAGAAAATCTGGGCAGATAGGGCTCCCCCATAACCAGCGTTATTCTAGTTGCTTCATTTTTAAAGGCAGACTGACAAAGCAGAGATTGGTCTTGGCTTCCTTCCTCTTTTTTAAAATTATTTTCATATTGTGTTCTGAGTGTAAAACCGCTCTGTGCCTTTGCTTAGAAAAGAACACAAAAAGTGAGGGGCTAAAGAAGACACAAAAAGACCAGTTCCCTGAGTACTGACTAAGATATTTACTTACAAGGAAAAATGCTGAATTTTTGTCATGCCTTTTTATAATCAGTCTGTAGAGCCACTGGATGAAAATGGAAACAGCGTGGGAGCAGGCAGTTCAGAGCAGGACTCCCCATTTCTACATAACTACACCACAAAGCCAAGCTGCTCCTTCAACCCTCTGCCACATCTTGCTTTCCTCTCCTCAGTAGGATTGGAGACTTAAGAGGAAGAATAAGGCGTGATCTTGGCTAGATCATTCTTTTGGTGCTCTATCAAATGTAGGAGTTATTGGGGAATATGAGCCCCTGACCCTTTTGGGAACAGTATTTTAACTAAGAGACATATTAATATATAAAAGATAAACATGACTGTCTTTCTTCTCCAGCTGCATTATAAGAAGCATCTATTCCAGACTGAATTCCAGGTTTGTGGAGAGTCTTCTCTGGTGACCTGACTGAAATGTTTCTGCTGCACATAGAGCTAAGGTTTGGACTCAACCTATTATGTAATATTTATATTAAGAGGCTATACATAGCTCCTTATTTGATATCTTCTGTCTGAGGTATGTGGCTCTTACATAGCATTAAACAAGGCATTCAGGTGTGCAATTTCTATCTTGGATCTCTTAAATGTAGCCAGTATAGATGGCATGCTTTGTTGGACCTACCCATTCACTTGTCAGGCGTTTTGAACTGTAAAACAGGGATAACAAGCATTTCTCAAACCTGTAGAAAATGATGAAGATAGTTATATTAAAGAGAGAGAACTGCTCAGAGTCTGAGGTGACAAATAGGACTGCACGGAAAGTAATTTTGTTCTGTTCTGTTAAAATTCTGTAGAATTTAAAAGTGTGTCTGCTCTGCACTGAAATGGAAACAGGAGAGAGAGATCTGTCCCACTTCATTCAGGTCAGGGCACTCACCAGGCTTTAGCTCTGCTGTTATACCCATAATCTGAGCCAGTCAGAGATAGATCTTGCACTTTATTCACCCCTTCAAGTGCCCTGGGCATGCATATTAACTACTCCAGAACGAGTCTCTTTTGAATTGACCATAGGCCTGTGATATATTTCCTGTTGAGATTTCTTTGAACACTTCTGAAAGAAGTTGGGTTGTGCACAGCAGATCTTCAGTGAACAGGAACTTCACTGAACAACTTACCAATGAGCTCTAGGGAGGGGAGCCTGTCTGAAGCTTTTTGCATTTGTAAAAGTATTTCCACTTTGAGAAATATTTCTCTTTCACATGTGGAATGTATTTTCTAGAATTATTTTTATCCTGAAAACCAGAGCAAACAGGATTTTTTTCTGAGTTCACAGCAGATCTAGCAAGAGAGGCATTTACCAAAATGGAAGACAAAGCCTGTCTTTAATTTCAGCTTTCTCATTAGCTCTATCTGTCTTGGAGAGATACCTTAACTGGATGCACAAAACATTGTTAAGAATTATTGATCTTGGCTGAAATTCAGCCTCCAAGTATGTTTAGAAAGATAAACAGGCACAGATTGGGTCAAATTCACACACACACAAAAGTAACAGCCCTCGTTATGCCACCAACTCATTTCACTCTGACACCAGTGCTCTACCCACTGGACACACTCTTTTCTTAAAAAACACTAACTGAGTACAGTGTAAGGTTTTGTTTGCTGGAATTCATTGCTTAGAATTGTTCCCAGGGTATTTACTGTTATTATGTCCTTGCCCATTCTATAGCTGTTTCCCTGTTTCTCTAGTTGATAACCTTGTTATTCCCCCTGGCTTAATCCTCCCCTCGACTCTGCTGCTTGATTGTACGGGGGTGTTATCACCACTGATTGACTGGTCATGTCTTTTATTCCCTTCCTGTTTGTGTGGGAGGGGGGCTAAACCACTGAAAAGAAAGATTAGATGAAGGTTTACAGCCAGTAACTCAGCACTTAGATGACTGACGTCATGGTAATTAGGCATTGGCAAGTTCCATGTAATGCCATTGCTTGGTTATCATAACAATTTTAAATCCAAACGGGTTCTTTGCATCCTGTTGTTATTTCCAACATTTTTATATTTCTATTTTTTTTTTTTTTTTTTCTCCTCTTTGAGTTCATGGAGTTCAAAGTCTTTTCCTTTTTGGAAACACAATTTGTGCTGGTCTTTGTCTACAACTGATCGTGTCCCAGTTGCCACAAAATTCCACTCCTGATTTGTTTAATCATAGGTTTATTTCTTTCTCTTCTGCTCATCATAAATTTCTATGTATAGTGTCTGACCTAATGGAAAGAAAATCATCACATTACTTGCAAACCAGCTTGACTACCTTTGACACTAGGCAACTATCATATTGATTTTCAGGAATGGCTATTCACACACAAACCTTAACAACCTGGTGCCTGTATGTCTATCGAACCCTTTTGGTAGCCCCTGTTTCTGTGCATACCCTTGGGTCAATGAACAAACTGCTGCTGTCGATCGTATCCATTTAGCCAGCATCTCTAGGGAATAAAGAGGAATCACAGCTACAGAACCACAGGATAGGAAAATTCATTAAAAAAAAATAATGAATCCCTCAGTTCCTATGCACCAGTCTGGTAAAGATATTTAATTACTTGATAGTCTGTACTCATATCCTGCTAGTGAGGTATGTGTTTACCAACTTCTAGTAGATTGGAATCAAATGCAGTTTGAATTCAGCATTCAAGATTAAAAAAAAAAAAAAAACAAAAAAAAACCCAACAAAAACAAACCCACAACCTTTCCAGATGTCATTTTTTAAGTTATTGTGACAATCCTGATGCAGAAAGATTGCGACCATTTTAAGCATAACTATCTAATAATTTTGGTTTTCTTTTATAAAGGGACAGTTCCAGTTCATATCTAGCAATGAGTTATGAACGCTTCTTTATCAATTGGAATAGGATATCTGTGCCCATAAAATTGCCCAAGTGTACAGCTACTGTGTACATCTTTCTGGCTACTCCTGAGCATTTTAAAGACAATTGCATTTTGATTGTGAGACTGCCTAGAAGGTACTGCCAAGGCTTGCAGCTCTGTTTATTTGTTTATCTCTCCTAAATAATGCCTGTATGAAGTTCTGGAAAGGTGACCCCAACAAAATTCTGTAACCCTTTACAAAAATATGCCCAAGAGTCTTCTACCCCCTTGTCACCCTCCTCTTTTATGTGCCCAGGTCTTTCCAAAGTGTTAATGAGTGTCTTTGTCAATGCACAGCTACTTGCAAACTTTCTCTCTTGTATATGCTATTTACAGAAAATAAGAACAAACAGAAGAAGAACACAAGCAACTGAAAACTCCTTAGGCTAACACCATCATTGAACCAAAGGAAGCTTACCAGTTCGTGTGGTGTGCAGTGGTTTCATGAAAGGTCTCAGCATTTTCACTCAAGATAGAAACATCTAATCTTCTGATGATGATGTTCCTCAGCTAAATGAACTGTACAGTGTTGGTTGACTCAGGAAATTGCAGGTGGAGACACCTGGGTGGAGCTGAAGGACATAAAAGTGACTGTTGTGATATGCAATTGAAATGTCTTAACATTTGTTTAAAGGTTTTAAGATGTGAGGGATATTTGTGAGCTTCTAGACTGGGATTAAGAGGTTTTGTTGTCAGTGGTGGTGGTTTTTTATTTTATTTTATTTTTGTTTTTTTTTTTCTTCCCCCATTAAAGACTTCCTTATTAGCTTTCTCATAGGCAGCGAGTGAGTTATGACATGATTTATCTGCCAATATCTTTTCACTAGCAGTGTGGAGGTAGAGTGACGTATTATAATATAGATACCTTGGGATCCAGGAAACTGAAGGCTTTTGTCTGCCACTTGCCTAATTGCAAATTATCCCTGTTTCTGCTTCTCACTTTTTTTCCATCTGCAAAACAGAGAGAAAGATATTGCTTGCTTTTTAGGAGGTCTTGAAGTTTACTCATGGCTTGCTGTTGTTGAACCTCTTTACATTTCCAAAGATTCCAGTCCCTTTGTTGAAATGAACCCCTTCAAAATTAAACACCCTTAAAAAATCCAAGTTCATTATCTACTTGGTTTATTTTTTCCATGATTTGGACAGGCCTGTGTTACTTGCCTCACCACAAGAACACTCCCTTGAAGGAACTATATGAATGAATCTATGAAATAAGACACTGCTGTTCTCACATTTGATAGCATAAACCTCTTCAGCTTCTCCAAAAGTACCTGTGTCTAGTTCAGTAGATGGTTCTGACACTGTTGTGTGCCCTGTGGTTGTTATTATGGCACATTTCCAGCTGGTCCCTGTCTGGAATATAATATGAATACAGGCAGCAGAGTTAGCACACTTCCCATAGCAACACTCTTTCTAGTTTCTTGGAAGGTAACCCTTTCAAACTTGGTTTTGACCCAAGGATTTTGTTTGATATTGAAATAAAAGGATTCATCCTTCTGCTAAACTACTTTTTGTTCTTTTTCACTTTTTTCTTCTACTTGACACAGGATAGGTTTATGGTGTGTTAATATCTTTTACATTACTTTTCAGCTTGTCAGAGTTTAAATTTGGAGCAAAGTTCTGCTAAAAAGAAAATAAGTAATGATGAAAATAAATATTCTACAAAGCCTCTTGAGATAATTTATTCTTTCTAACAGTAAAGTTTTATTTTTCTGTATTTCAGATTTTCACCAATAAAACAGAAATGATAAGAAATACATCTGAAAATCGTGGAGCTGAGGAAATTCAGTGAGTAATATCTGCAAAATGAAGACATTTCAGAGGTGTATTGCTTCCACAAAAGCCCAGGGTGGCCTCTGTGGATCCCAGTGCCTACAGTTGCAATTGTTGCTGGTTGGAATCATCTCTTGAAGGCTGCTTTGTGACCTATAAGAAATGGATTTAGCACCAACCAGCAATTACTGTGCTGACTGCTCTCTCCATTATGTGAAGCCATATTGGTACTGTTTTGGATCACCTTTGACATCTCAGAAGCAATATGTGCATTATGAACTCTTTTATGATTCTACTGCAACTTTTTTCCTCCTATATTAAGGTACAGTTATGACCAACCAGAAGTAAGCTTGCATTTTTCTTCTTCATCCCCTGTCTACTCTTGAGATGATGAGGAACTGGATATGTAATGGTTTTATCTATTCTGTTAAATTTTACCATTCTCTGGCACCAAGATGACTTACATTCATATTTTTAAACTCTTTTTCCCCAAAACCCACACATTTCCTTTCCAGTTTTGTATTTCAGATAGTCCCTGGTCTGTGCTAGATCTCGGGCTGTGTTCTGAAAACGCTCAGAAGATACTTGTTTTTTCTAAAGGAAACATTGTCAGGGATTGCCTTAACAAACTACTAGCCTGAAGAATATTTTCTGTTATAATTTAATTTACTGTTGTTGATGGAGCCATCCTGTCCCTGCAACACTTCTGAATACCACTAAAATGCCTTTCTAAGCACATGACCAAATAATAATGGACAAAGATGTCACACGCTTGTCCATAAAATGATTATAATGCTTGAACTAGCCTGTCTGCATAACAAATGAAAATTTGGTGCCTCTTTGATAGAAAATGGTGACCTCAGTTTTGGACTAAGACTTACAGGAAAGTCAGAGGAGGAGATTATTGCCTTGAGATGTATACTGGCAGAGAGGTTTACAATGGAAAGAATGTAAAATAAGAAGAAATGCTCTAATAGAGATTAAAAAACCCCTTATTCTGTAAGATATTAGCCAACTTACCAGAGTGGTGGTAGGGAGGATTCTTTCTCAGTGGTGATGTTATGTTACAAACACTCCCTTGTTAGACAAATTTCTTTATTTTACACAGCTATTGTCTACAGTAACAGAAAAGATAATGCAGGAAAATGAACCCTGTTCTGTCTTTTATTAACAGGTTAGACGACACATTGGTCTAATATGTGTAAAATGCATATCTGAGGAGTGGCAATTGTCTGCTTCAGGTAAGAGCTTGGAGACATTGTTAAATACAACTCTCTTTGCCTAAATCTCCCCAGCTGTACTGTAAGAAAAACATGTCCTGAAGGAGTGCCTCTACTAGCAGCAAACTCTTTCCAGATTGGCAGCAAAAATCCACCTAATCAGAGAAAAGTACCAGTTCAAACAATTAAAAAAAAAATAGAGTAATTTTACTGTCTTAGAGATCCAAATTACCTAGTGTGGTGGTTATGATCACTAGTGGAAAGAGAAACAAAACAAAAAATAGCCAAACTTAATGGCAAAAAGAAAAAAAAAAAAAAAAAAGTGGAAAAAAAAATCATTTATGAAGCAGAGAGATAATTTCGAAAAGCTTTCATACCAGGAATAGGGCACCATTACAATGAGAAAACCTTTAATTATGTTGTAAAGGTCTGATATTCCACTGAAATGTCATTTCAAAATAAACTTCTAACAGTTAATTATCAGTGATATTTAACTTGTGGGAAAATTAAATATCACCACATACTCCTGTGATCATTTTATTGCTTTTGTAGACATTTTAATATTTTAATGGTTTCCAAGTAACAATGAAAAAGGCATGCCACCAAGTATGTTTTCTTGGTTTTCTGTGGATAACCATATAACCTTTGTCTTCTTTGTACAAAACAGCTCTGAATCGGTGAGGGACGGGACTAAAAGGAAATCTTTTGGGAATAAATACAGGAATCAACATTGCTACAATTCCTCTAGCCAGCATGATTCCTGGGAAAGAAGTTATATTAGCTGTGATAATTAGAAATACAATGCTGAATGAACAAAACCCTATTAGCATTCAGCTAGCAAATCAGATGAATGTGCAGTGTTCCAGCTCGTGACCTGTGTATTATCCAAAGCTTATAAAAAGTGTAGTGTGATTGGATCAAAGAATGCATGCAGTGACCCCTATCATGCACAGACTGGAGGACTGGAAGAGGAAACCTCCTGTGCTCTTGTAGAAATCGATACTATACAAGCTAAAGGACTGAGATGGCCAGGAAAAGGTATGAATTTTAACACTAGAAGGGACTGTTATGTGAATGACTATCCAACCATTTATTCTGATAGAATTTGCTCTAGAAGTGGATAGGTCCAACTAGCCACATATGGCTGCATGTTAGGTACCCTTCTCTAGGGTGAGTCAATGAAGACACAAATTGGTAAAGTCATTAGGCTCAAAAATGCTGATTTGTCCATCACTGTAACATTTAATTGCCTGCTTTTGGCAGTTGCTGTCTCTTCCCAACACTGTGCCACCAAAAGTTCCAATATAAATGATACTGTTATGGTAAAATATTCAAATCATCCTGAGCCAAACATTTTAAAAAAGAGAAGGAAAAGGATAGAAAAGTAGTTGTAATATCCACATGGATCTTACTGGTGTGTTTATTGCCAGCTGAAATGCTTGCCCAAACTCTGATCTCCAGGGGTTTTAAGGATAATAGAATTTGTGAAATATGACCAAAATCCTAGAAATTTAAGTTGTCAGAATTTGTGGCAAAGTAAACAATAGTGAAATTAATGGTGTTACTTGCTACTCTGAGTTAACGCATGTGCTAATTGAACTTCAGAGATACTGTGAGACTGAATTTTTTCATGGTAGCAGGAAGTCCATTCAATATGTCTTCAGTGTGTGAAGAAACAAAAAAAAAAAAATGCCTCTAAGCTAAAATTTACAAGACTGTTGTTCACTCTCTCAGGCTTCTGCCTGAAAACAGGCAACAGCCTTCTGCATCATTGGTCATGGGGTGGTTTAGAAGACACCAGGCCTTCTGGCAACAGATGGGATACACTTGCCTCAAAGGGGGAAAAGGATCCTGGGACAAGAATTAGCAGGGCTGCTTGAAAGAGTTTTAAAATAGATCTGAAGGTGGATGGAGATAAAAGTGGTCTTGCTGAAGAGAAGCTTGGGTGGGGCATAACAGTGCTTGTGGACAATGTGTTAGTAAGGTCTTTCAGTCTGTCTCCTCAGTAGAGATGGGGGATGGTGACCCATATGTCAGCAAAGACACAAGGGTTATTGATAGGTTAGTAGCCATGGAGGAGCTGAGAATGGTCGAGTAGGAGTTAGGGCTTCTCCCCAAAGGTGGCAGGATTACTAGCCCAGCTGAAGTGCATCTACACCCATGCACACAGCATGGGCAACAATGGAGGAGCTGGCAGCCACTGTGTGGCAAAAAAACTGTGATGTAGTTGCCATCAGAGAAACGTGGCAGAAAAACTTGCACAGCAAGAGTGCTGCAGCTGATGGCTACCAACATTACAGAAAGGATAGGCAAGGAAAGAGGTCGTTGGGTAGCCCTCTACATTAGGAAGACTTATGGATGTTTACAGCGTAATGACGGTGATGATAGGATCGAGCCTTTATTGGTAGGAATCAGGGAGAGGACCAACAAGGCAGATACCATGGTGGGGTTCTGTTATAGATGGCCCCACCACGATGAAGAAGTGGATTAAATGATCTATAAGCAGTTGGGAGAAGTTTCACAGTCACTACCCCTTGTTCCCGTGGAAGATTTTGACTTCCCAGATGTCTGCTGGAAATTCAGTGGAGCAGAGAGGGAACAACCTCAGAGGTTCCTGGACTGTGTGGAAGGTAACTTCCTGACACAGATGATGAAGGAGCCAACTAGGAAAACATATGCAACCCCCTGAAATAAATTTTGCAGAATACAAGAGAGATTACTTTAATCAGTGTTTTATTTTTCTTGGTACTTCTTGCTAGTAAACTTTCTTATGTCCACACGTTCACAGGTCTATGTAAAATCTGCTCCTGTCAAAGCGGTTGGAGGCACGTCAGGTAATTTCATTTGCAAGCAAGTTGCATCACAGGTAGCATCCCTGGCATTTTGAAGGCCTATTTGAGAAATCGTCTATTAAATGCAGAGCTAAATTTGAAGAGATAGCCAGGCAAAAGAAATTTCCAGACCACTTTTTCTTTCTGTGGTAAGGAGCTCATGGTACCGTTCAGAGGTCTGTTAGGATAATCACAGCATTTTCTCTCTCTTTTGCTCAGATGCAGGTCTGCTTCCAGTGAGAGATTAAGGATCTGACAGCATCACGAGTTTGTTGGTTTGGATAGTTTCCAGCCCAAACTCCCTTTCTTTCCTCCCTAGAGGCAACCAATGACAACTCTTTTCCTCAAAAAAATCCTTTTTGTCCTTAATTCTAAATGCCAGGTTTTAGCACTAAGCCAGATACTGAGGTGGTGTAAACTGGATTCAATTGATCTGTGTGGATCTATCTCTGCTAAAGTTTTATTTTACAGTTATTTATCACAGTACTTTGATTGGGGAAATATAGTCTACAGTGGAGAAGCAGATATTACTACCTAAACTGTCTCATCTTTGACACTGTACTGCATTATTACTTCATTAGAAAATTGTTTTACATCCACCTTTGCAGAGATATATATGACTATGCAAACTACTGATTGCAGAGAGTTATAAAATATATTTCTACAACCTCTTTTTTTTACCTCTTTTACCTATGCAAAAGGTTGTAGTCTGTTAACAGTCTAAATTATTACAGATTCACATCTCCTGCTTTTATTTCTTCAAGTCCCCAGCTAAAATACTTTTTTTAATTATAATAAGCAGCACAATTATGTATGAAAGATAGGGTGGAAACAGGCACGTACTAGTGTATGGGGACATTTCTGAGTGCTTTGAACTAACTTGTTCCATCAAGGTCAACCAGCTAAAATTTCCAAAGAATGTGGACTTCCAAGGAAAATCCACGTTTATTTTCAATCCATTTTGAAACTCTTTCTTCCAAGTCTTAAAATCCACAAAGAATTAAAAAGATCTAAACAAAGCTTGAGCTAAAAAAAAAGGTTGTCTGTTTTCTAAAGTAAACCATAAATTGTTGAATTGTTGCATGAAGAATATTTTTCTGGCATTTGTAAGATCCTTTGTTTTTTATTTAATAGATATAATACTGCTTGGGAATTGTTAAACATATAACAAATGGTCACACAAACACCAAGAAAATTCCAGAATATTGAATATTATATGTTGGTTAAAACTCTGACTCTGGAAGTAGTGAAAAAAGCAATAAAAATAAACCCAGTTTAAATTGAAATAGTCTTTGCTGACCTTCTTGGAGTTTGAGTGAGTGACAGTGAATGAGTCAAGGCATAATCTGGCAGTAGATGAGCTGTTATTATGCTGGGAGTGATTCTCAATTGGCTGAAGTGCTTGAAGGTCCCACTGTCTCACTGAGAACACTTTAATTCTGAGCGAGAAGAAGCTTTATGTAGACAATTACCAGCTCTTCCACAATTGTTGCCATCTCTAGAGTGAAGTTTGCAGGAAATAGTGGCAAGAAAACATACACAGTGGCTCAGAACAGAAACTATTAGGTGAAAATTTTTGGCATGAGTTGAACAGAACAGACAGCATGATCAAAATGACCCATTCTGTATTTAAAATCTTGAGCCTAAATCAAGATTTTATTATAGTTCTTTTATGAACATTTGTGTTCAGCCTTATACTTCTCTTTTTTTGGATGTGATACCAAAGAGCACAATGAAAGTTATTTAGACTTAAATAGTGGTCATCTGGTTTAATCTAAAACAGTAGAAGGAAGACTATTCAGAAGTTTGGTACAACAAACCCAGTCCCTCTTTTCCTCAGTCTCTCTTATCATGCCTTCATTGACCAAGTTATCTGGGAAACTAGAAACAACAGATGTAATCAGAAGAGCTACTCTTAGAGAATAATGATTTAGAAACTCAAAATTAAGGAGACAAATGGCTGCTATCACTGAAAATTCTGTGAGTAGTCCTTTTATTACCAAAATTTACAGAGCATATCAGTGGAGACAGTAAGCACACAAATACACATGCATGCATGCCCATGCACAGACAGAACAGAGGATGGATTTCCACACAACAGTCCATGGATCTCCATCCATTGGCACCATTTGTGGCTCTGTATTTTGTCAGGATGGAATAATGTTGCCTTACAGCACTCTCCACCCTCATTAATTCTGGCAGTAGCATAGAGCATGACTTTTAACTTAAGAAAAAGTAACTCCCATTGATACAGAAAAAAATACTGAAGAGAACAAAGTGGATTGATTGGATACATTTTTGGTGTTTTTTGTTTTTTTTTTTTTTCTTTCTCTCTAAAGCCTGTCAAATGAAAGGCTGAAGTAAAAGAAGCAGCTGGTTGCTCAAGAAACCTGGGCAGCACTTTGGCCAGGCATGAATTATAGTGGAAAAAAAAAAAAAGATAGCAGCAGAAAGAGCTAATGCAAAAAATATTGGAAAAGAGCTATCAAGTGTTCAGAAGTAGAAAACATTGTGAGGTATAACTGCAAGGCTCAAAGGACATGAATGAACTGATTTGACTTTCTGTTTTCCATCTGCCAGGATGAACTCATAAGTACAATATAGGTTGCCATTTCCAGCACAGGTTTTGTGGTTCTAACCTTCTGGCAAACATATAAAAAATCCATTAAAGTGAGAGCCAAACTCCTGTCAACAGCCGAAGGAGAAGGATATAGCTCTGGCTTCCATAATTTTGCATACAACCCAGATGGAAGTACAAGCACTTCTATGTTGAAGTGCCAAATAACTCTCCCAAGGCTTATATTATCTTTTCTTCGTCTTGCCTCAGAACAACTTCCATGCTTCTGGGGACTCCACAGCTGTGTGCACTCCAGTGAAAGACTATGTGTGGTGAGCCAAGTCCTGAGTATTTGCTTTCCAGCTTCTGTAACGAGGTTTCCCCTCCCTCCCAGTCCCCATCAGAGACTGTTCAACCAGGAAATGCAGCTGCAGAATCTTCACAGTTTCTTTAAAATGTTTTTTTTTAAAGGAAAAGTCCCTCATTTTCTTGAAGCAAGCTACATCACAAACAAAAGCACAGCAAAGGAATAATGCTATAACTACCAGGGAGAAAGGCAGGAAAATAATATGGGGAAGTTGTAACAGGGAAATTGGAATTTAGCCCAGATGATAGATTTTAAACATAAATCTGTGCTTTAATTATGTTGTTTTAACCTTGCAATCAGCATTCTTTGCTCTGAAGAAAATACAGCCTGAGCTTCAAATGCCTGTAAATCAGAGGATTAAGACACAAACGTAGAATATAGAATGATTACCACACCAAAATCATTAACATCAAACTCAGTCATGCCTATAAATACTGTTCTATTAAAAATACTTCAAGTGGTGTTGGCTAATACTATCCCTGACTTCCTTAAAAAGTGAAATGTTGTCTAGAGAAAAGAAGTGACCTCCAAGTAAGGCCTATAGCAACTTAATACATCTTATTTTATGCCGGGATATGCCTTTTGCCCTTTCTGAATGAGAATAAATGTGTTCTTCCCAATTTGTCAGCATGACTGAACTAGTATTATATGAGGGATGGAGAAAAACAAGGAGGCAATACAGAGGCACAGTTTGACCAGGTAGGTCTAAAAAGAAGAGTCTTGTTTGTAACCAAATTTGTAATAAGAAGAAACTTCTGCTATATCAATTAATTTATGGATGGAGCTTTATGGGCATTTCTCTTCCTGCATGCAAAATCACATTCTGGGAATCTTCATCTCCTTCAAATGAATAACTTTTGGATAAAAATTCCTTTGCCTACAAATACTACAGAATTGCATGTGGAGAGAAAAGGGTATCAATAAGCTTTGTGAACTCTGTGGTATTGTATACAATACACCTTTTCCCCTTGGTGGCTTCAGAGACTTAAATAACCACTTTTATGTACTGCTCATCTCCAGTTGCTCTGGGACAACTCTGTAGCTGTTCCTGTGAAGAGAGGACTTAGCTACAGGGAACTCTTCACACCTTGGTGTGAATGGGCCTGGGATCTTTAGGTACCTCTTGATAACATATCAGAGAGAAGATAATATGGATTATTCCTTGAAAAGAGGACTGTAGCTCTTACTAAAAGGACTCTGACATCACTTGCTGCATTGGGGTTTACAGTCAGCCCTCAGCTCGACCTGCACATAAGGTTTTGAAAAAAAAGATGCTCAGGCCATGAAGTCTGAATTCAGAGAACAACTAAGATCATTTTCCAGTGTTACACTGCAGTTCTAACGGTAGTGACCCTAAACATAAAATCAATAGCTTAGCCCATGATAAATTTAATCAATTCCCCTTGTCATGGTTTCAGCTGGGACAGAGGGGTTTGTTTTTTGGCACAGTGCTGTGTTTTGGATTTAATGTGAGAATAATGTTGATAACATGCTGGTGTTTCAGTTGTTCCTAAGTAATGCCTCTTCATGTGCCTCTGTAAGAGGTTTTTCAAAAGAGTCCAGCAAAGCAGCTGTCAGACATGATATAAATATTGTTCATTTTATCTCAGGAAAATGAATTTTCTAAAAAGCCTCTTGAGAATTTTTCTAGACTGAAGAATCCATGGTTGCATATGGAACAAAACCAAAGCTCACACCACACTGCATAAGGAGTACTAATTGCCACAACAACCACGAATCCTCTGATAGTTTATCAGTTGAACTTCATTAACCCAACATATGTATTGCTCGCATTGTTGGCCATTCTCCAGCTCCTTCCAGCAAATGGGCTGGTAGACAAAAACAAGGTACCTAAGGGAGACTAAGGAAAAAAATAATTAATTAATTTTCTTCCTTGTTGTAGTGGTATGGCTGCAATCTTGAAAAATAAATTATGTTAGAAAATTTACAGGAAGAAGTAGCCTCTTTTATGTTATTGTGAAAGCTGAAGCTGTAACAAAGGACACAGGGGTGTGGTCATGCAAAGGTAAGAAGTAATATGAGCATGACACGTTTTTTTCAACGTAAACCTTTTGTTTAGGTGAAAGGATTGTTTTATCTCATACATTTTGTGTTCTTTGTTTATAAATCTTTAAATCACATAGGCATTTGTAGTAAAGTTATTGATAGTTTTTAGGTGGTCACTAATTCATATGTGCTAAGCCTGTCTTAGCAAAGAAGTTTGACTCCAGCATTAATTTTCTAAACCTAATCAAGATATATTTCTGTACAATATTAATGATACATATTACATAAAAATTAATGAGGATGGTCAAGCACTAGAACAAGTTTCCTAGGGATGTTGTGGGATCTCCTGAGCAACCTTCTCTAGGTTTGAGCAGGGATGTTGGAGGGGGCAATCTCCAGAGTTGCTTGCTGACCTCAGCCATGCTGTGATTATATGACTGTTAGAAAAATACAGGCAACTTCAGAGGATGTCTGAGTTCTGTGGTGTTTATTCTCCATTAAACAACAAAAATACTGAGGTAACTAGATCCCCAGTGCTAGTTAAGAGAAGGACTTTAATATCTGAGATAATAACCTCATTTAATAGCAACTGCATGTGTTATACACATAACTCTGTTCCATGGGCTTCTTAGAAAAATGAAATGAAGAAAACTGCACTCCTTTCAGCATTCAGGTACCGTTTCCAGTAGGCAACATTTGCTGCACTTAGCACAACCTCTGTCAAAAGCCAAACAAAAAGCCAAGTAACATCTTCTGTCTTTCATCTACTGTGATTTATCTAAGGTAGCACCCAGGTACCTTAGCAGTCAAAAAGATGAGCTGTTTGAGGGAAAACAACTAGTAATATGAAGAAGAGGGGGATGGGATTCATGGAGACTACAGTTTGCAGAGCTGTAAGATGCATTGTCTTTGACTGAAGGATCACAGAGCAAACAATCAGTCAGCACAGACTACAGGAAAAATCCCTTTGTTTCACATTAGTCCTAATACAAAGTCATATTAAAGGTAAATGCTGTCCTCTCAAAGACCACATATAATCATAATTTTCCCAATTTCTACCACAGCTTTTTTCATGCCTCAAAGCCACCTTTGTTATATATTCTTTATAACAAGGCTTGATGCAAGAAATGTCATGGGCTCTCTTGTAACATGCAAATCAGATATGGAGACCTGTCCCACTCACTTGCTATGTGTACCAGGCTCTTGTTTTTGCCCTTCTCCAGAAGAGAGACATAGTGTGTTCATTGGAATCTGGCTTTGTGAGCAATAGTGATTCAGTGTTCCTGCTCATGCTGAGTACTCCCTGGTTCTTTCTCTAATGTTGGTCACAAACTGACAGTGCTTTTTTCCACTTCTTTTCTCCTCAGTTCAGCAAAGGTACCAGATGTTGTGACAATGCGATATCTTATATATGATCTGGTTTAGATACACCAGGCTCGGGGACGGATCCCACAGTGGTCATCTCTGCATGGAACCCAACTTTAGTGAAGCCAATCCTGGTTGAGGTTTGCAGTCAGCAGCTCTGTCATTGACTCAGTCAGGAGGAGGAAAGGGATGACCAGGATTACTGGGCTGTGTGGATATGATGGCATGGCACATCAGACCCACAGAAATATAAGACTTTGGTATTGGCAGGGTCTACAACGTGGCTTCTGTAAGAAGCTCCTAGAAGCTTCCCCTATGTCCAGTAGAGCAGATGCCACCAGCTCTGAGACAGATCTGCTGCTGGCCAAGTGTCCTGGTTCAGCTGGGATAGGGTTGGTTTTTCTAGCCCCCGCTGTTCAAGCTCCCACCTGAGACTCTTAATCTCAGGGTTGTGGTTTGAGCTCTACATTGGGTGCCAAAAAGTCTGTGGTGGTTCAGCCCCAGGTGGGACCTGGGCACCACAGGGCTGCTCGCTCACCCCCCACCCCAGCACAGGAAGAAGAAACGGGAGAAAAATACAAACCCCATGAGTTGAGAACAGGAGAATTTACTAAGAACACAGAAGGAACAGCAAACAACAGCCGTAACAATGAGTATAACAACAAATAACAAATTGTACAAAAGGAACAGATCCCTACAGGAGCTCTGGACAATAAACACCATAAGTATCCACCAGCAGTCTGTGGAGAACCCCATGCTGGAGCAGGTGGATGCCCAAAGAAGCCTCTGACCATGGCAGAGACCCATGCTGGAGCATTCTGTTCCAGAAGCACTGCGTCCGGTGGAAGGGACCTATGCTGGAGCAGTTTGTGAAGAACTGTAGCCTGTGGAAATGACCCACGCTGGAGAAGCTTGGGGGAACTGTGTCCCATGGGAGAGTTCCCATGTTGGGGGAGGGGAAGAGTGTGAGGAATCCTCCTCATCAACACGAGGGAGCAGCAGAAACAATGTCTGCTAAACTGACTGCAACTTCCATTCCTTGTCCCCGTGTATGACTGTGGGGTAGTAATAGAGTGGCTTTGGTGGGCACCTGGTACCCAGCCAGGGCCAAACAACCTCAATAACAAGGCTTTGGTGCTGTCTCCAAAAGCACCCTGCAAAAATTACTCAACATCATGTCCTACAGATACAACAGAATCACAGGACATCAGAACAACAGGAGGTGAATTCTCAAATCAAGATGGTGCTCGGTTTATGTTCTGAAGCAATGGAAGTGGGAGGCCTTGTAATCTCTGACTCACCACCACAACACAACTATAAAATTGCTATTCTTGCTTGTACTTATCTAATCCTTTTTTTCAAATCTCACTAAATGGTTCCTCAATTGTTTGCTGCAGCAGGAGGCTGGAGAGTTAATCATGCACAGTATGAACACATTCACCCATTTAAAGTTTGTTGCTTTTAATTTCATCCATGGTGGAGGTGGAGAGAGTTGAGTCTCCCAGGACAGCTCATCTGATATGAAGGTTTATTTTTAAAAAAAATAAACAAAAGCTTTATTTTTTGAAAACCTTTTCACTGTCATGACTACAAAGAGAACTTGGAAGTGAAGCCTGTTGTGATATAGCCTTCTGAAGGTGGACAGACTCCATCTACAGGAAAATAAATGCTTTTGGCATTTTCTCTTCTCAAGGTGGCTCTGTACCAACACTGATACAATTATCTGAGTTCAAAAATAATAGCAGCAAAAAATGACATGTACTACATTCATTTTAAGAGGTGGGAGTCTGACTGGCAGGAAAATAGCTCATATTGTTGACCTTTAGGTTTTCATTATTAGCCTGGTGATCTTGTGAGCCATTGAAAAGTAATAAAGGAGTTCTGTCAATGTTCAACAGTTTGCCTGTCTACTTGCTCTAACAAAAAGTCCTGTGCTTGACTAAAATCCACTTGCTCATCCTACACCCACAGATTTCCTTACTGAGAGATGCAGTACCAGTCCTCCACCCACTGACCACACTGACTTCTCACTTTTTTGACATTGCTGTGACCAAGTTAATTTG
>NW_008591589.1:0-57238 GCF_000691845.1 Merops nubicus | reverse complement strand
TTCCCTACAGAAGGTTCGTTCAATCTAGAGTTTAACAAGTTAACGAAAGTCCTTCTATTTATTTCACTGGTGGTTGTGTCAGGTTAGCACTGCAGAAATGCTCCTACTTTAAGTTCAACTTATTCCTCATTAAAACAAAATTAAGCCACTGAAAACAAATTGATAGTCTGTAAAAAAGAAGGCAATTACAAGAGTTCTTACCTATGCAAGTAGTAGTTTCTGATGTGTGGAAACCACACCTGAGGGCCTGGCTCAATAACTCTCAGGAGGGTAGGAAATGTTGAATTTGCCCATCTCAAACCTCAGGACAGAGCTAGAACACAAGAACTAGAGAGACAGAATGTATCTAGGGGGAAAAAAAAAAAAAAGGATATAGATCTTTCTGCTCTTCCTGACACCAGAGCATGAGAAGGGTGGAAACAACAACATTTCCTGATGCAGGTTCAACCCACTCACCCCAAAAGGAATTATCATCCTAAGTTTGCTGAATCTCCTCCTCCAGTACTATTGGCAGCTGCATCTAACCTGATTTTCCTATACTCTTGCAAAGAAAAGGGAAGAGTCAGGGAAGATTTGCTGCTTCCTCAGCAACTCTGTTGCTCTAGACAACTCTTTTTGCTTGTCCCTAGAGCTGCCCCTGTTACCTGCTATATAAAATTACAGCATTTTCAGCTCTGTATGATGCCAACTGGTTTTGGGTTCCACAAGGAAACTGTTTTAGTGCTGTCTAACATGAAGAGGTCACATAGATGTCTCTAAAAAAGCAGATAAACTCTAAGGAATGACTCCTAAGACAAGACAGGATTTTGAGTTAGCCCACTGAGAGCATAAACCTGGGGTGAGAAAAAAACATATTAAAAAAACCCATTAAATTGATGGAAAATGTCTTAGTTTTTAAAATGGAGTATGAGAAAGCCTGTTTCTTTGAAAGAAAGTTCTCAGGGAAAGATATGGCTTGTGTGTCAGAATGACTGACTTTTAGAGATTATCATAATTTTTTCTTTTAACATTCAAATGTGTATGTCTCATAAAATATCCTGGTAAAATTCATATGCCAAAATACAACCCTCGTCTCTGCCTACACCTACATTTCAGACTTGTGAAATGGAATTAAAAAAAAAAAAAAGCAGTTAAAGAAACTCCAGGTTGATCTTTTCTTCACTACTATATTTCTCATACTGCTAACATCTTTCCTCTTACCCTCCTATGCAAAATGAATCAGCTCTGTTCAGTTAATTCTCTTTCACAGAAGTCCTCCCCACCACCCATACTTACCATTGGTTCTGTTGTCCTACTCAGGATCTTTTTTATTTCTCTTACTTACATTTCAGGATAAAGTGATCAAACCTAAGTGCAGTATAGCTAGTGAGTGAATGTAAGTGATTCCTATAGTAGACTTCATATGTTGTAAAAGATTCTTCATTTTGTTTCAATTTAGCCTTCAGCCTCACTGGCTTTCTTAAATCACTGCTAAAAATTGAGACTGTGTCTTGCACTAAGACAGTTTTTTTTTCTCTAAGACACTAGATTTATATAAGGTTGGCAGGTTTCACCAGAATGTGTTTTTATCTAACCCCTTGCTTCATTCCAAATAAAAATATTTGGGGGAAACATGCCATTTTTGACAAGAAGTAAATCCAAAAGTAATAGAGTATCTTCTTTCCCAGGTCTAGAATGGCCAAAAGTTCCATTCAGGAGTCTACTTAGGCAACGGTAAATTGAGGTAAAGTTCTAACTGCCTTAGTCAGATTAGGGATTTGCATCAGTGATATCAGCTTATCAGCTATCAGCTCCTCAGTCGTCAAACTGTGGCTTCCTGTCTATCTGTACTGATAGAGAAACCTTCCTAAATTGTTCATTAAGTGCAATGCAGGTTCTAAAAGTGGTAGTCTTTAAGATTTTCATAGAGCAAGAAAACTATCTCAAATTTAATAAAACTTCACCACAGTTTCTGTGGAATTGCATCTCCTGAACAAAAGGAAGGATAAATTATAGCCAAGCTATATTATAATTTCTTTCATCATACTGTGTATACAGGTTGAACAGACGCTACCACTCCTATTTGTTTTCATGTCAATCTCATCTCCAGTGAACTGTATTTTCATATGTAGCTACAGGTGATAAAAAATTTCTCTCTTCACAAGGAAAAGAAACAAAACCAAGTAAAAAATTATTTTTAATTCATTTTAGAGATGCTGGAGAATTCCAGATTTTTTTTTTAATTTTTTTTTTTTCCTGAAATACACCTTTCCAGTTTCTAAAAGCATTGTACTTAGAGCTACTTGTTGAAATAAAACATAAAATGTTTGTGAATCTTGCTGAGCCTGTAAAGCTCACGTGAGTACACTCTGCCCAGCACCCTTGACCTTGCATGAAGCAGATGGTGTAGCAGACAGCTTCTTCCTCTAACATAAAAGGTAACTGTTCTCTCTGTCACAGATTTATCAACAATCTTACATTATCTTTTATTTCAGCTATGAGACACAAGAAGATGATTATACGATAATCTTTATGTCAACAGAAGCAGATGATTATATGATAAACTTTATATCAACAGAAGCAGATGATGCTTTTCATCTAGCTGGTGGTTTTTTGTGTGTTTTGTTTTTGGTTTTGTTTTTTTCAGCTGACTTTGTAAATTATAGTGAACAAAGTCCTTTCTAGGACTCAAAAATCCTTGAGGCCAAGGGGAGAGGTATACGTTTGAGTCCACCACAAGAGGTGGGTTGCATTTATATCTTTGGACTACATAATGTCTTACTTCCACCTAATTCATGATGTTCCCATTAGAACAGGAGTACCTTCATTTATGCCTCTTTTACGGTCTACGTGTGTTCTCTTCTTTGCCCTTGGTGGACATGAGATGGAAGATGTGCTTAAAGACCTCTCCTGTTTTCTGGCTTTCCATGAATTTTCTTCTGGACCAAAGCAAACATTAAGTGGTGTACTGCAGTGCTTCCAGTTTTTTTTTTTTTTTTTTTTGGCCAGTCAGAATGGCAGTCTCTTTGGAGACACTGGTAAGTTCTTCTTCATCTACTCATGCAACCACTTTTCTTATATCACTTCATCAAATATAGCTGAAATTACCAAGTGAACTCACAAAAAAAAAAAAAAAAAAAAAAAGAAGAGAGGTGCAACCAATTAAATTGCTTCATTGCTTTATCAAATTTGTATTTTTATCCACTGGAAGCTAAGATGAAAAATGTAGGACAGATTATTGTGAGTATATTGTAAGTCAATGTGCCTTCATTGACTAAAATTGTGTTGAGGAGAGCTGAGTACACAGACTCCTACAATAACGATCTGTGCATCACTTGTAAATTCAGATAGTACCCTTTGCCTGTGATCAGGGAGGGGAACATTGACCCATGAAGCACAACACATCAGCAGACAATATAGAACTGAAATATTGTCATTCACCTGGTTAACCACAGGATGGACAAAGTCAAGTGCTTTATGAAGTCTTTGGGGCTCAGATGTCTAGCTGGAATAAATCAATATTGTTATAGTTAGCTATGTTCAAATTCATAATCTGCAAATCAGGTCTACTGTTGTGGATTTTTTTCCCCCTATATCAAAACAAATTTCTCTTTAATATAATCCTGACTGATTTATTGAAGATAGAGAACAATTCTGAACATTTTAAGCTTGACAAGAGAATGAGTTTAAACATAACACCTAGGTCCTCCACAGTTTGGAAAACTGAAGGGCTGTGCTTGTATGGCTCCTGATTTCATCTCTATTTCATCCTGGTTCTCTGTTAGAGGGGTAACTTATTCTGCTTTATGTATACATAAATGTCCTTTAGGGCTCTGTTTATTTCTTTCTCTAGCCATGTAGAAAATAATGAGGTCCCCAAAGAAAGCCTTAAGGGTCTCCTAAATAAGCAGGGAGGAACAATTGGCTGTCTTAGGAGCCCTTGTGAAAATAGCAATTTGTTCATTAATCATGGAAGTAGAGCTTCATCACTGGAGAATTAAGCTAGCCTTACCCCATCAATAACAAAAAAAACCCACCTTCAACATGACTGAAGCAGTCATCATGCTAACCCTGTAAATTCCATATAATGGCACAGCATTAATCCTCTGCTTTTTTATTTTATGAAGATCTTGCTTGATGCAGTAATTATGACTGATGTAATAACTTCCTTCCAAGCCCACAAAAAAGAAGTAAAGTAGCACTGAATGGATCTAATGACCCTGGAAAGTGTGTTTAATACATTTCTACTAACTTGCACAGTATATGTCTTTTTAAATAGGTTTTAAGCATTAAAGTTTCCTCTCATTTTTAACAACAGCTGAAATTACTTGGCAGCACTGAAAGCTCTGTAAAATATAATGATTTGTGAGACTGAGCCAAACACTGTTCCTTACTTAAGAAGACACAGGTTGTTGGAACTCCAGCCCATAATTAGAAAAAAAAGTCATTAATGGTCTCAGTTATCAACTTCTTATCAGCAGTCCCCAGCTAAACGTTGGTCTCTTGTAGGATTCGATTGTTGCTGGGTTTGTTCCTTTAACAAGCTCACCAGCTGGTTACGTGGGCCCATGTAGGAAAGAGGGTGGGTAGATGAGATTCAATTTCCTTGGGTTTAGGCTGCTGTAGAGTAATACCCTTAAAGTAAATGGTACAAGTCTGTGTAATTCATAACAGAGACTTATATCATCGAGCTGAAAATTACCATTTAGAGTTTATGTTCCAGTATTTAAATAGTACCCTCCATGTGAGATAACTATCTTGGATCTCATTATGGTGGGTAAAGATGAATCATAGGGGTAGACTTCAGAGTTTGCTTTGTGAACTACTGTGATTTCCTTTATTTCACAGGAGAAAATGCAGGCATTCACAATAACGTCTCCACACGCATACATTGTGTATAGTTTGAAAAGAAAGAGCAAAACTCATTGTAAAAAAACCCAAACAAATTAAGTAACAGCATATGTTGGGTGTTCTTTATCTTAAGGAGACATAAATGAAGAATATAAAGGGGATGAAGTCAGACTTTTCACTGTTGTGCACTGCAAAACCAAAAAGAATCAGTCAGAATTTATGAGAATGGAAATGCTGGATAAAGCCAAACAATTTTGCAAGGAGGGCAAACTGGAACGTAGTCCCTGAGAGGCTGTGGAATCTCTGTCTTTCAAACAAGTGATCAAAATTTGAAGCTAGCCCATGTTCAGGTAGGAGGTTAATATGAAGACCTCCAGATGTCCTGTCTAACCTGAATTATTCTATGATTCTATAACTCTAGTATTAAAAAGCCAACCAACCAACCAAACAAAAAAAACTCTGGATAAAATCTACTTCAATGACAAATGAGGCTATCATCTAGGACAATGTTATGAAATATACTATTTATCAAATGGGAGAAAGTCTGAATAAGAATGAACAAGTAGTTATATCTCAAGAAATATTTACAAAAGCTACAGACATGCTGGGGAAAAAAAAAGTTTCAGGTCTGAATGAGGTGCACAGAATGGGAAATGACATTAGGAATAAACAAACAAAACCAGTATAAGACTATTGCTAGATGAGACGGCAAAGCAGTCCATGGTGTTGCAGGAAAAGGCACAAATTTTCATTACAAGCTATTGTTCTTCATTTTATGATGATGACATCATACCAATCATGACAAAATAATTTCTAGTCCAGTAGAAACCAAGAAATTAAAATCAGCAGGTGAAAATATTTCAAACCCATAAGTTCTTTGAGATTTTCAGTCCCCTAGTGAAGGTTATCTAATTAATCTATAGAATACTCGAGGAAGGCTAGAAGACTCCAGAAACATCTATGTTACACTAATATGTCAAAAGATGTTCAGGAAAACTATAAGCATGCTACCACGACATCAGTACTCAAAGAAAGAATTAAAAATTGCGCATTTGAAGGAGAAAAAACAGAGGGTGGCAGTAGAAGAAATTCCACTCCAACAACTGGTCAGCAATAAATTTATCTTGTGTAAAAGAGAATCAGAGTACATGTAACTAACAAACTGCAGGACAAAAGGTGAAAAAATGCTGTTCAGTTTTGCTACTAGGACCAATTTTTCCATTTCTTCCCCTTCACTCCCACTTCCAGACAGTTTGAGGATCATAAATAATCATGCAGACCCTTGTTTTTTTCTTGCTATGAATACACAATTCAGATAGAAATGGGTTTTTAAACAGACAAATAGAAGCTCACTGGTCACAATGAGAAGCTTAGGTTCACCTGATTGATTGAGGCACTCTGTCCTGGAAAACAGTAACTGTGAAAGGTCCTCAGGCCCAATGACTGCCCTCAACTCCCATGGTGATGCTTTGGTAGCATGGCTAATGCATTCTTTATGAGTACAAATCCAGATCTAACAAGAATTGATGGGGAGATGAGTTTACCTCAACATAGAAGAGAGGAAATTGATTCTGGAATATTGTGCATAGATCAAAAAAGCATGTTCAAATACTGGAGTAGGTGCAGAAAAAGAAAGAAAATATTTGAATGTTTGGAAAAATGTGCTAATATAGAGACTTAAGCAGCTCAAGGGGGTGAGTTAGGCTGATTTTGAGCATACCTTAATACGGAAATTGTTCTTAACATCCAGTCTTAACCTCCCTTGGCACAACTTGAGCCCAGTTCCTCGTCTTATCACTAGTTACTTGGGAGAAGAGACCAACTCCCACCTCACTACAACCTTCTTTCAGGGTGTTGTAGAGAAGAATAAGGTCTCCCCTCAGCTTCCCCTTCTCCAGGTTAAGCAACCCCAGTTCCCTCAGCAGCTCCTCACAACCCATGTTCCCCAGACCCCTCACTAGTTCCATTCCCCTTCTCTGGACCTGCTCCAGTCTCTCAAGGTCTCTCTTATATTGGGGCACCCAAACCTGACCCCAGCACTCGAACTGTGGCTGAGTCCAGGGGCACAAGCACTTCCCTACTCCTGCTGGACACATTAGTTTTGATACAGACCAAGATACTGTTGGCCTTCTTGGCCACCTGGACACACTGCTGGCTCACATTCAGCCAGTTGTCTACCAGCACCTCCAGATCATTTTCTGCTTTCCAGACACTCTTCCTCAAGCCTGCACCATTGTATGGGGTTTTTGTGACCGATGTCTTCAGAAGCAAGAACAGAGACAGGACATTGATGTAAATCAGTGTGTACAAATTAATGTATTTTTTTCCTCTCTGTTCAAATAAAGATCATGCTGATTTTTTAAAGTTATATTACAAGAAGTCAGAATAAAAAAATCCATTTTTTTTTTCTCTACTGGTTAGCTGATGTACCCAGAAGAGTTTATTTTCTCCATAGGTAACACACAGAGAGGGTTACACTGTAGACAAAAATGACACTATTAGTCAAAGTATAGACATTTTCAGGGGAGTCTCTCACAGAAAAAAAATGAAGTCAGATTTTGCTGTGCAGTGTCACATACATACAGTTGCTTCTTTCACAAACAGCAAGAGTTTTCTAGTTCTTGGTTGACGTAATACAACGCTTCCATAAAGTTCAGTGGAACTTGTAGATTGGACATATTCCCAAAATACTTCAAAATTCACATGATGTTAAATTCTAAAAGAGCTTTAATTAAAAATTAACATCAGCAAATGTATTCCTTTGTCAAAGTGAAGGACTGAAAAAATATATGTTTCAGATACAGTGGTAGATTTGGAAACAAAATCTGCAAATCCTTTGCCTATTGAAGATGTCATTTCAGAATAATAACTGAAAAATTCAGTACAAAATCACATAAATCAAAATTCCAACAGATTTGTACCCAGTACAGCACATTCCTGCAAAACATTTCACTTTTAACAAAGGCAGTTTCTATAAATGTAATTTGCAAAAGGAAAATGTTCTCTTATCAGAGGAAAATAGGCTTTGAGAGGCCAGAAAAAAACTGAGTTCATCAAGCCATCCACCCCTTAATGGGATCAGCTATACCATGTCACTTTAACTCTTCTTTTCCTCTTAGAAGTCTTTCAGAAAAGGTTAAGTAATCTATTCTAGTACTTCATCACTTTGACAGAAAATTTTTCCTACTGTCTGAACTAGATTTTTTTTTTTTCTGGTAAAGTCTATTTGTTTGTGTTTTGCACCCATCGTGAACACGGAATACTGGTTTCTCCCCATCCTTTCTTGCAGAATTATTCTCCTTATATTTGGAAACAAATATCTTCATCTCGTATCTTAGTTTGTTCGACTTAAATATGTGCAGGTTCTTTCACTCTTTCTACAGAGGTCATATTATCTAGATGACACAGTTTTTCTTACTTGAAATGTTTACACCATTTCCATTATCTTGTTTGTAACCTCTTGGACTACACTTTGAAAATACAGACAGTTAAGAATCACCATCACCTAATTTATAGGGGTTTATTTTCTTCCTGGTTTGTTTTGAGCACAAACATGAAGTTTCTTCTTAGTAAAATTCTTGTGTCTAAGTCATCTGGAATGTAATTTCTTTGCTGCTGTGTCCTCCAGCATGAGAATATTTATCATCATCGAACAGTTCTTTTTATGAAATGTGCATTTGTATTTCAAAACAAGAATATGAATTTAAAAACAGGCCAATTTCTAGTTAAGTCACTGTTAAAAACTCCATAGGAATTCAGCAGAAGGATAAACAAGCCTTTACAGTGTAGCAGTTTTTGTTGACTGTAATGGGCTCCAGGTAAATAGGCAAAGAGTTAAAGAACAGTTTAGAATATGTTAGAACACCAGTGACAGCAAAAAACATTTCAACACCTGTCATGTTAAAAAAAAAAGCAAGAAGATAATATTTCTTCATAGGAAAATAAAAATTGCTGTCCCACTCCTGATGAGTAGGAAGTTTACTTCTTTGATAAGAGCACATATTCTGTATGTAGTATATACCCTTTATAGAGGCTCTTTGCCTAGAGGTTATTCCAATCTCTTTTGGTTACAATTCATCATTATATGTCTGTCCTCTTTCTGACTCCGATCTTTAGCTATTCAAGCTTAGTAGCAGGTTTTTTCTGTCATGAGTTACAGTGAATTTTGAAATATCTGCCATTTTAGTCACAGCCCCAATTGCAAAAGACAAGTAATCTCAGATTCCATACTCAGATACATAATACAGGAAAACTACTTGAAATATCTGTCTTAAATGATCCCTAAAGTCTTAAAAAGAAAGTAAAAATAATGGCTTAGGTCATGATTATAAAGAAATTGTCTAAGATATTGAAGCTTTTAAGGGAAAGTATGTGTACTTTTTTAAAAAAAAAAAAAATAAATTTGAATTTGCATTATTGAATGATGCATAATTTGCAAAGGATTGCTTATGCAATCTCTACAGTTCCTATAGAGATCCAAATGAAGTCCTGACTTGCTGAAGGAAATGACAACCTTGCCATTGATTTATGCCAGAGTTAGATTTCATTCTGATCTGTGCTACTGTGCACTGTTATTCTGAAGTATTATTACACCCACAACCACAATTTTTGCGTTTTCTGAGTTTTGATGGATTTATTGCAGTATACTATGCAATAGCAAAGTGAAATATTCAGCAAGATGCATAGGACAAGACGATAAAGGAAAAATAGACTCTTGTTGCTCTGTACAAAGAACTTGTTTCTTATTTGCTAGAGCATTTTTTCTAAGTGACAAACAGGGAAGACTGGAAGATTCAAATTAGAGGTTAAGCAGAGGGTAGCTAAGAGAGCAAGAACCAACTACCTTTGTTTAAAATTAGGATTAGAATGAAGCTAGCAACCTAAAGGAATTGACATGAAGCAGATTATAAGGAAATTGGGAAGGTTCTCTTATTACTATTAAAACACAGAAGAAATGAAAAAAGTGCCTGCTTTACAAAGTTCCAGTTCTGCCTTCAGCCACGGAGAAGAGCTAGTGGTATCAAACCAATTAAAATCAAAATGAAACTTGAAGGCAAACAGAGATTGTCCATCCCATGATGTCCTTTTTGTGTGTGCATCTTACAGTGATGCAAATGTACAGAGCTTTATGGGATGCATTCCTTCCCTACAAGATGGCAAATTAAAAGGTTAATGTGGACTAAAATTCTAGAATTAAAGCAAAACTAAACAGCCTTTTCATTACAATTAACTTCAAGAGTCTGATTATTATTCAAATTAGACTCTGGTTCAACTTCTTTTGTTTTTATTTGCAAACTACTTTTCATTTCATTCTGACATCAGAGGAGGAGAATGTACTTCAAGCACTAATGAGGGGGGAAAAAAGGGTGGATACAGAAGGAATGGGAATTTCAGAGAGCACCACATGCAGTTACAAGATCCTAAGGTGTGTTGGACTTGTTCACCTTATGGCTTGCATATACTCATCAGGTCTTTTAGTAAAGACTTCTCAGACTCCTCAGTGAGGACTAGTGTTCATTGTAAATAATCATATTCACTGTGACTCAGCTTAGCAAGTTCTCTTTTGAAACTGGTAATTTCTAGATACAGTCAAACGACAGAAATATTTCCTGAGGAAAATTGCCTTTTTGATGAAAATCCTGAAGCTTTCGTTATCTGACAAAAATGGAAAGTTTGTGGAGACTAGGCAAGTGTTTAATGAAAACACAATTTTCTGTCCAAAAAAGTTCATAGAAAATGTTTGACAGATCTTAATAATTTCTTTCTTGCCTTATACCTAAATTTTCCTTCCTGTGACACATTACTGAGAAAGTTGTAAATAGATAGGATCTGAAGTGTTCAGGTTCCCTTAATCTGTCTTGGTCTAGTTCAGGAGGAGAGGTACTACACAGCTTTCAGTAGTTCATAGATTCTGGGAATATAAAACAGAGAGCCAAAAATTACTTTTTTTTTTTTTTTTCTCTTAAAGAAGTATGAGGCCTCCTTTAAATCTGATGATATGGGAGACATTGTAGTTCTGAAATGGTTTTCTGTGCTCAGCAATGCTGAAGGATGACATGTGGTTCCTCATTTGGTAAACGTGGGCCCAACAAAGTTCTCCCGCAGCATCCTGTGAAATTATTTTCTACGGGTAGGCAGGTCAGCAGGTAAAGTGATTTGAGCTGGCAGTCATCAGTGCACTAATGACACAAAGCAGCTCATTTTCCCTGTGAGTGGCTGGAACTGTTATGCAGAGAAAAATCAGATTGTCAAAAATTTCATCAGAAAAAGCATCTGCTGTTAAAAGCTTTGATCTTCACCAGTTGGCAGGTATTTGTTCTTGATCTGTTCAGAGTGCAGACATTGCTGTTTCTCATTAATACTTACTTATAGCCAGTTGTTCTTGATCTGGACCTTGTGTTTTTATTTATAACGACCTTTGGCATGGAAAACCTTAATGCAATATGTCTATGGCAGTCCTTGAAAATCACTCAAAAATTGCAGAGCTCTGTGCCCTGACTGTTAAATAACAATTTATTTCTTCTCTTCTGACTTCCAGGAAAAAAAAAAAAAAAAAAAAGCACATTAAATTTAATGGTACTACCATTTTTCATATAACCCCCTAGTTACTTTAACAGGTAGCAAATATGAGCTCAAAGTCAACAATATTAGTAATAAAGAAGATGATATACTGGCAACAGATCACAATGACACACTAGCAACGGTTAGAAACAAGATGGAAGCTTAGTTGATTGCTACATATCTGTCATGGTTACAGGGGCTGGGACCAGTGTATCCTTATGTGGGTAGAACCAAAACTGTGTATTCTATACTCTCTATGTCAGTGCTCATGGGCTGTTAAGAAAATCATGGGTAGCAGCTGCCCAGGACAGACCTCACATCCCAGGCTATAACAGATAAGGAAAGAGGTTCAAGGTCAGGGGAGATGTTAACACCTTCCCACCCAGCAGGAGGAGTCCTCCCTGTTAATGGGCCCATCCATGCCTCGCCCCATGACTCATACAGAGCTCTGCTCAGGAGCTACTTCTGTTTAATGGACCATCAAGGACCCACTGCATGACTCATAGACTGATATCAACCCATTGTGAGATGCTCCACCCAGGGGGAGGAGCCAAGTGCTCCCACCTGGATATAAACTGGGGTTCAGTACAGCACAGGGGGTCTTACCCACTGGATTTCCAGAGGACAAGAGCTACCAGATCTTTTCTATGAGACCACTGTTTCATCTGGACTGCTACCACCACCCTAACTACAGAGTATCAGGTTGTATTCTGACTCTGTTTGTGGTTTTCCTTTGTATTATTGCTTTTATTTTATTTTTTTTCCTTATTAAATTGTATTTCTGACTTGGAGACTCTCACTGGTTTGTTTTCAAACCATTACAATATCTTATTAATGTCACTCTAAATGAATTTCATTTTAAACAAAACCAGAGTATTCATCTCTGTTGCCTTTAACAGTGATAGATCCTATAGATTTCCTGGTGACTTCAGAAATCCAACTTCTTGTACTCTAAATATAGAGGCAACGTACTTATATCAGAGCTGATGTCAGGAAGATCTTGACTGAAAGGACTAAAGATAAAGTTATATGCTCTATCTCATTTCTCTTAATAAAAAAAAAGTCAAATATGTTATCCATCAATGAACCAAATTCTACTCCCATACTATGATGCTACTTGCAATGATATCAAAGTGAAGTATATGCTCATACCAAACAAGAAGATAAGGAATGTTTTGTCCTTGCATACAACAGACCTGTTCTGCCAGAGGAATCAAGGTAGAAGCTGAAGAAGACCACATGAAAACTCTTCGTATCCATCTTCACTATAATATAGCCAAGTGAATGAGGATAGTTTCTGACAAGGGGTGCTTGTCTCAACATCTGTGTTCCTAGTAAGAAAGGGACTCACCTTTACTTCATAATGATATTAATTTAAGGAAGATTATATGAACCTCCCCTATAGCTCTTTCTTTATGTAACATTACTCAAAGCAATTAAACATGTGGTACGCTAAAAGTCAGTAATGCCCCACATATAATAATAGAGTCTAAGAGGTAATAACTCTGTATGTAAAATGAAGTGTGAATCTGATAATGTGTTGAGGAGATAATGCTCAGTGTGAATGCCCTAGGAGTCATTCTTCCTTCTACAGTGGAGTCTGAAGTCTAAATCAATTCCTAATGCATGAAATGCACCATCAGTTTAGTTTCCCTTAGTGCTGGTTTAGTTGCTGCCACTCTTGGAAAAACAAAGCAAAACAAAACCCAAAACCAACAACAACAACACTTCAACAACTTACAAGCAACCAACAAAAATCGGTATTAAAGAAGGAATAGACAGAATCAGAACTCATATCTGAAATATAGGTGTTGTTTAAGCCCAGAACCTGACTTGAATTGTACATCCAAAATCAAGGGCTAGCACTCTTCTATGCTCCTACTTCATGTATAGAGAGGAATGAATATAGGCTAATCTAAATTGTAATTTCATAGGTTGTTTATACTGCATAAATAAGGTACAGCAGCTGTTTGAAAGGCAATTTGAACTAAAAGGTCTCTGTATTGAATCCTAAAGTATTTATATTCAGTTTTTTTACATTGTGTTCTGTTTTCAGAATAATTGGTGAATTTGTTAAATCACTGGTGTACTTGTTAAAGCTTAAAGGAAATGTAACATTACACAAATTCTGGCTACCTTTAATCTCTTTCCTTGAGTCTAAATGTTTGTAGCTAAATAGGAAACCTTTGACATAGCTATCTGTACTGAAGCAAAACAAACTGCAGTCAATTCTTGTTTAAACTCCATCAGCCATGATGGTTATACTATGTTTGTAATGAAACAAGGCCACTTAATAACACTGCAAGGACACATTTCATAGTGTGCAGTAGTTTTTACTATATACATGATTTCACATGTCATTAGCCAGACTTTTCAAATGTTTTCCAAGGAGCTTATAGAAAAAACACTAACATGCTGAAACAAGATTATTAGCAAAATCAATATCACTGAATGGGCAATTTTTTTTTTTTTTTTTTCTCTACTTGCTATTGGTAACTACTCTAGCAAGACCAGAACAATACAGCCTGATTATACAGTTCTGGATGTCTGTAATACTGAACCAAAAATCCCAGCCCTTTCCAGCTGTATTGCCTAGACTGTGTTGGGGTTTAATTGAAGATCTATTCAAGTTTTTTCTCCTTCAGATGAGAACTTTTAAACAAAACAAAACAAAAATTCTTGTTTTATTAACAAGACTTGAGCCTCAGGACCACCCCCTTTAAGTAAGGAAGTTAATTAACTAAGCTTTTGAGAGGTTCCTCTTATCCTACCCTCTTTCTACTGCATGACATCCCTGCTCTCATAGCGAATTCAAATGCATGACTTAAATCTATGATATCTTGTGAACAACTCAACTGTTTTGAGGAATCTCCTTCCTACAGCCTAAATTTTACATTCTTGATTGCTCAACAGCATTACTTCAACAACAGATAGACAATGTCCAATTCTCCTTCTGCTTTTCCTTCTTCTCTAGCTCACCAGGAATGACCCTTGACTAGAAGTCTTAATATCCAAAGTGTGGGGGTGATGTAACGCTGCTCACATCTCGTGAGGGTGTGAGGATTTTATCCACCAGATTAAGAGATCATACGAAGATTGGGGTCCCTCAGAAAAAGGACAGAGGGTGTGTTCTGGAGTAAGACAATATAGTTACCTGGGAGTAGATCTGCAGATTCTCATAATAGAGAATATACAGGAAGGAAATAAAACCAGGTGGACTTTTGGTCTGAAGCACCTGCCCTAAGGAAACATTTCTCGTTAGTGTTTTCATCTGTGTCTTTGAGGAAAGCAGGGCTGGAGGGCATGGAAGTGGGAACTGGCAAGGAGAAGGTAGGCAAGTAACTGTTTCGGTGACTAGATATTGTATTAAGATAATTTGGGAGATCTGTGACAAGGAAGGAAAGTAAAGTTGTTTTTATGCCTTTTGGTAATGTTAAGACCAGGGGAAAAAAAAAAAATAACATATTTGTCTGCAAATGCTCATAGCTTTTTATCTGATTATGTGTCTTCCTTATTAGAAATGCTGACTTTAAACTGTTCTGATAATTATCTTTAAGCAGGAATTCAATTTTATTATTGCATGTGTGATATGATACAATGCTAATGTATTTTTCCCTTTAGTGGCTGAGGTACTATTGTTCAGCCATTGTTTATGATCATTCACTCCTTAGAGGTTTAGATATACTGTTAAATCAGATAAATAATCTAGTTCTTTCTTTGATTTAAAGAAATCTGGAATATAAGTAGTTTTTTCCCCCCTTTCCATTTAGAGGTCAGTAATTTACTGGTAGAACAGGAAGGACCAAAAAAAAAGACCTAGAAAAAACTTTGATTGAAAAGCATATTTGTGTGGTTATATCCTGGTCTTGCAAGCAATTATGGTCTTGCTTAACTTCATTCATATGAGCTGTCCTATTTTTATGCTCACAGACAGGAAATGAGATTAAGATAATGTGTTATTATTTGTAAATGAAGAACTAGAAGGTGTAAAAATTTTTCTTTGTCTGTGTCTGTATAAGCAGAAAAATACCTAGAAATAAAAGAAAAAAGAGGGGGAGGTTTTCAACTTTTTGTGCACTTCATCTGGAAGAGTTGATTCAAAACCTGAAAAGTTTAACAAAAAGAAAATAAGTTGCTTTTGCAGTTTTCTGCAAGAATAGTGCTGTGGACCTCACTTGAGATAAAAACACTATCTCATCAGACAAAAATTTCATCAGCTTTGCTCTGAGACATAATGTGAGACTTTTCTCTTTATCAGAATGATTACAGAAATGAAAAGGCACAAAAGTGTGAGTTTGGACATTTTATAAAAAAAAAATAAATAGAATTCTAAGGTATTCATATAAGAGACACTTAATTGTAGACATGTATTGCTCTTTTAGGTCTTTTGGGGTCAATATAGTAAAATGATGCAAAATATGTTCTTTCTTTAGGAGTGGTCCATCTCCTTCCAGGCTGGTATCCACTCTGCTCTGATCACTATTTCCTCTGTTAATATGGGGAGAAATAAAACTTGTTAACATGAAATTCAATCTATTCTGAAATATCTAGGCTAGCTGTAGTGAATTTCTTCCTGAACGTTCCTATTTATTTCTAATGACTAAAGAGAAAATCCAGAAATGAACTGTAAATAGTCATACTGTTCGTGTGCTGATCTGGATCTTGAGTGGTCAGGTAATAATCAGAGCTCATGCCTCTATTACTGGAAGGACATAAGTCTTTTACTGGGCATGTCTGTGAGCTTGAGACTTGTAATACCAGAGCATTTGACTTGACACTCCTAAAATGTTCCACTTTTCTTGCCATTACTAGAAGTACAATGAGCTGTGAGGTACTTGCTCCGTGTTTCACTTTGCCTTTTTAACTGTAGTATTAATAGTGGGAATTTTTCACAGATTCTGTCCTTTTGCATGCTACTTGCATCTCTCTGACAAAAGAATGAGTAAAATTTCTTTAGATTGTAGCTGCACTCAAGTGTCCACTGTTTGACTCATTTTCCAAACTCTTTATGGTATTTGAAATTTCCTCTAGGATATGCTGCTTTTCCTCCAGCTGCTACTGCAGAAGAGTACAATTTCTTGCATAACCCATTTTATTTATCACCTATATGATGATCTATCAGGTAGCCTAAGATGACTCAAATAGGTTTAGTTTTCAGTTTTATGAACTGAATCAAGCCAGGCTGAGAGTGATATACTTATATAGAGGTGCCGAGACGTAGGCTTCTGACTTTTGATTAGATCTTTATTAGGTAGGTTGAATCTTCATTAAGAGCATGAACACATGGTGGCTGAATTATCCCTTCAGAAGTGCAGGTTGCTTGGCACTATCTGAGACAGTCTCATGGGACCAGCAAATATAATACAGGACCTACAGGAAAACTTCATCACTCCAGCTTGGAAAATAACAGCCTCTTAAACTTCATAAGAAGCCTCTGTACAGGCAGCTGAATTAAACCTCTACCTGACAAACAAATCCCAAATTCCACTCCAAATTTTCTTGTTTGCAATATTCAGGAGAAGAAACTTTAGGGGGGAAAGGCAACTTATTGTTTTTTATGGGACCTGATGTAGTCCTGTCCAATATGTTCCAAGACGTTGTATCTTACCATTTACCTGGAGGTTTCACATTAAGTTAGTATTCAGTCATCTTGTTGTCAGGATTCAAAGGATCTTTTTGAAAAATATATGATCAGTATTTGGTGCAATTCAGCCACCTAGATGTAGGTGTCTAGTTCAATCTAAGCAATCTACAAGCTCTCAAACATCTACCCTCTACTGTAGCAGCTGGATACCAGATGGGAGCCCCTGGGGAATCTCAAAAGTGACTATGTGCCTACACTCAGGAAAATGTATCACTTCCTCTAAGTCTTCAGGTAAATAAAATTAACATTAAATGCATTTAGGGACAGAAGGATTTTTAATTGATTTTGTTTATCACTTATTATTTAAATATAGCTTAACAAGGCAAACAAAGCAGAGTGCCTGTATCTCGTTATCTTTTTATATTCTGGAAAAAAATAGACAATGCACAAAAAGTGTCAAAAATCGAGCAGCTTGTGGTTATGTTGCTATAGTTACAGGAAGATCAGAGGCTTTGCTAAGCCAGAAAAAGAAATGAGCAGTTTCAAATAGTTTTGCACCTAGTCACTGCAGATAGTGCTACATTTCCAAGGACGCAGTTTTGGTCTGCTCTACACTGGTGAAATGCAAAGAAGCCATTTGTCTCCTGAAATTTCTTATGAATAAAAAAAAACAAAACAAAAACAAACAAACAAACAAACAAAAAAAACAACAACAAAAAAAGTAAAGTGCAAAGGTTTGGTTTTTTTTATCTGAGAATTTCCATGCAGAGTTTAAATAAGGAAAAAAGCTGCTATTAATAGACATAGTCAGAAATTGGTTTGGTTTTGTTTTGTTTTCCTCAGAATAATTCCTTTTTTCTATTTGTCATTACAAAATGAAGTACTTAACATTTTTGTGGCAGAAGATAGAAACTTCTGCTATCCAGCTAAACCCTGTTGTCTGTAAATACATGTATTATATATAATATATCATATTTTTCCATTGCTTACCTTTCTTAAGAATAAATGCAGCCATGTGAAATGCTTAGTTTGAAAAAAAAAAAAAACACACATCACATTTGTCACCAGAAACAATTCTCATTAAAAATACTAATAAAGATTCTATCTTTTCAAAGATGATTTCAGTATAGATTGTGGGTAAAAACACTCACTTAGAGATGTCAGTGCTGGAGACTACAACTGAACTTGGTAAATCCTGGTGGGAATTGGTATGGAGAAACAGAGACAAGGAGTTGCATTTAGATCAGCTGGCAGTCTGTACCTAAACTTTTATCCCCTTGTTTATAAAACTTCTTAAGTTTGCTGTTGCATCATGTTTTGCTGAATGGATGAAAAGATTTTGAACCTAAATGCGAAGACTACAGAAGACTAAACATTAACAAATTATATTGCTAATTCTCTCAGGTCCTCTTCAATGAATTTTCGTGTAGGCAATGAAACACCTCCTGCTTCTAAACATGCCCATCTTTCTTTACATATTGACATGTGTGGTGCAAAGCTTTTACTATTTCAGTTTTGTTTATTCTGCTCTAAGTGTATTCTACCACTATTTTAAAAGACTCCATTGTCAATTAAAATATGTATTCTTTTATAAAAATGCTATTATATGGAAGAGCTACCAGCTATTGAAAGCAGTAAGAGGGCACAGGGAGTTGATCCAGGCTTGGAATATCTTTGTTTACAAGTGAAGAAAGAATTTGAGCTGAAATAGACAAGGAGATTAGCTAAAGCTTATCTATCAGAACCTGTGCATTTAAAGAACCCAAAAGGGGTGTGAAAGATGATTTTGCTGCAGTCCACTAGTCTTTTCCACATACCACTCATGCATGGGGCTTGTAAGGTTCTACAGGCTGATGGGCCTGCTTTGAGCAGAGAATTGGACCAGGTGGCCTTCAGAGATCACTTCCAGACAAATTATTCTATGCTGTATCCTGTTTTTCAGAGATACTGACTCTGAAAAACTCTTTTCTGCTTCCTTTAAACTCTAATACTTTTGGATCCTATCTGCCAATCGTATATGGCCTTGTAGGAAATAATCCTTGATCATCTGAAACAGAGCTAAATGCTTTTGAGGGAACCAAACCCGGCCTCAGATTTTTATTGACTAAAAAGACTCAAACACTCATAAAAAGAATTTAGACAAACTTATAACTTATTAAAACCTGATTTATATACCTACCTGTACATACCTCATCTACGAACCAAAACCCACAGTTATAGTTTCAGTGGCAGTAGGAAGTTAGTTACTCTATCTTTCTTTAACAGTTGATAAAGATCTTAAATGAAATTAATTTCACCTCAGCGTAGACATCTAAAGTAAATCAAAATAATAATTTCCTGGAAGTCATTCAGTTTCTTGAAGGCACCTCCTTTGAGGTCCCATTTGAGATGTCTCAGGGACACTCATGTGGTCTGCTGTTGTTGCTCCATAAAGCCACTGCTGTCCCATGGGTTTGACATCATATTTACCAGCCAGAAATATGAATTTCTTAGATGCTCTAGGAGGTCATCATGCTATTCGGTATAATTGGTTGCATATATATAGGTCCCTTCCTTTCCTAAATGATGAGTCCTACAAGAGACAATATAGACACAGAAAAAGAGCAAGATATGTTCAGTTTTAACCTACTGTATATCCCAAAATGCTGAAGACAGTGATAGACAGATAGATGCTGAAATGAGGAGACTAGCTGATGAATTTTCAGGGAAAATGTAAAATGGTTTGCAGGCAAGATAATCACTTTTCTCACAGTGTTCTTAGAATTTCTAAAGATCTTTGAATGAAAAAAACGGTGCTATTCATTATGCATGCATTGCAGATTTACCATTAGACCAGTAATTTTTCTAGCATAGAAAAATATCACCAAGGTAATTCATGCTTCAAAGGATATACAAGAAACCTTGCAAGTGTCATGAGTGGGATAAGGTGCTTTTGGGATGAGGGGAGAGAAATATCTGTCATCTTATGGATAGAGGTTATTTGTTCCATGTAACATATATATTTCAAGATATTTATTCTGAGCTCTTAGCACAAAGTGAGTTAACTGTGACATTTACAAAATTGTGATTTTGTCATACAAATGTTTTCCTGCTTGAAAACTGATTTAATTTCTTTTCTGTATGTTTGCTTTTTTATTGATCTGAGAAAAAAATAAAGGGGTTGAAAAGGAACTATACAGGGTTACACACTGCCAATACTAAATCTGTTTGTACAGAACTGGGTTATAGTTACCGTAGTTCTTCTAAAGCTAACTTTTCAATCTAATCAAAAATTATATGAAAACACCACAAAAACAATTTTGAAATAAAAGATATGTGTGTGTCATCCAAAGTAATGCCCAAATTGTTCTGTTGGGCTATAATTTTTTTAGCAGCCGTTCTCCCATTCTGAAAACCTGTTATTTATAAGAGAATTAAACAGCATCATCATATGACTTAACTGACTCTGAAATTGTAGTATGAGGAAAAAAGTGGGAGTGAAATGCCAGACTATCAATTGAAACATTACTCTAACAATGTCTGAGGCGATCAAAGAACAAAAAAAAGTCCATACTCCCACTCTGAACTACCAATTAGGGAAAAACAGCTCATCCATTATCATGAGCAAATTAGGCTAGAAATCTCTACTGGAGATTATTTGAAATTTGAATTTATTTTTTTTTTGTTGCTTGGTTGTTTTTGTTGGTGTCAGTTATTAGACTGACAGAGGTATTTCTTCTTTATTTTTCTCGTCCTTCTTAAGTGCCCTTCATAACACTGGAGTAATAAGGGTCAGAATTATGAAGGTGTTTATGCTCCTATCTTATTATATACCTGAGCCATCTAATGTTCTGTAAATTTCATCCCTAAAAGCTCAAGTTTTCTGACAGCTCTGCATAATATTATCGTACAGAAGAGCACTCCAAGACCAAAAATGAGACTCATAAAAATTGGGAAATGAACATCATAACTGATGCTCTGAACAAAGCTACACTTCATAGTTAAGAGCAGATAGCAATAGTGGAGACACACAATATTTGCTCTGTGGGTGCATTTTGAGTTTATTTTAGATAAATTCTAGAAACACAAGAGAAAGTCTCTGCTTCAATAATCCAAGCACTGGTTGCCTGGGCTATTCAAGACACTTGAAGATAACTGATCTTCAGCTGTGTCTCCAAGAAGGCATGGGTCTCTTGCAGGTCTTGTGCCATATGTGCCAGCTCAAAGTGTGTGGCTCAGGTAACCTAGGGATGCCTTTCAGAAGGAAATTAAATTGGAACTCATGTGCCTGGGCATAATGCTGCCTTTATTACAAAGCTGGCCTTAGGAATATCAGAATGGTTGTGTTAGGCAACAAAGACTTGGGTTGGCAAAATAATCACAGCTGGTGGCTGTTAGTGCTAGTAAATGAGAGGTCAGGGCTTTTAAGATGATGACTTCCAGAAGCTGAAGTCATTGCTCTCATTCCTTCCAACACCTTGGTGGCAACAGGCAAAGCACCCTGACTGACTCCCTGACTTCCCACCTAGGCTCTTCCCCTCATCCTCTCTTATTTTCCTAGCTGTCCTATATTCCGACTATCCCTGTGACAAAACAAACATAAGAAATAAAACAAAACTCCACAGACCCCACACCTGTATTTCTGCAGAACTGGGAGCTGACTCTGCTCCATTATGTAGCGTAATGACAAAATAACTGTTGGATTCTCTAACAAAATGTGCCCTCACCAGTGTAAAATTGGCAGCCTAAGATACATTTATGGCAACTAAAACTATAAAACCTGGGCACTTCACATGCTTTATGGTATCCTATAGAGGTAAAGAAGGAAGAATTATTTCACAACTGGGAATAAGAGGCACAGAAAGGCAAAATGACTTATCTAGGATAACATAAAACACTAGTGTCAGAGAAGGAAGCGAAACCTGGGTCCCCTAATTTCCAGGCTTATATTCTAGACATTAGATAATCCTTCCTGCTCCAAGACTGAAATCTTGATGTTCTCACTGATTTTGCATGGTTTTTTTTTTCAGAAATGCACAGTTTAGATGTTGGCTGAATCTCTCTTCATTGAACTGAGAAAAAAAAAATAAAACAAAAAAACCAAAACATTTCATCAAAGAATCCACTACTACAGGGATTAAACCAAGATCTTCACTAATTCATCCTGATTTAAGTAAAAGCTCAAACGCATATTTTCTGTGCTCTGCACGCACTCACTACTCAAGAAAAGCAGGACTCTAACAAAGTCAGCTGAAATATTTATGTTATTCAGTATATTTTACAAGGCATCAACATTTTCAAGCAGTACTGCTGCAGGTGTCAATTAGCAGACTATTTTTTATACCAGCTCCTTCTTCAAAGAAAGCACCAGAGGCCTGAGTTGCCTTTGCAGAAACATATACTATCTTCTAACCTTTACCTGCTAAGTCAGCAATGCAATAGTCTCCATCTCCCAGCACTGTATGGCTGTCTAGGGTACACTGTGTCACCCCAACCCCGAGGAGAGAGCTGTGTCTGGGCTGCTGAATGAAGCCCTAGGTCCATTCTCAGGGTTCTTTGACCAGTAGTCAGTAAAGCAGCAGGCTCCAGGCTCCATGAATGTTTGGCTGAGAACCCCCAGACTGGGATTGTTTGTACGATGAAATTTCTGATTTGAGAGAAGGGTGAAGTGGCAACCTCTGTTTTCCTTCTGCTGCATCAGAAATTCAGATCTTTAGTCTTTTTAGAAAGAGAGGGAGAGAGCAGTCTTTTAACTGAGGTTTGCACAAGATCTGGGTTAAAAATATCAACAAGTTACTAAGTCACTGCCTCTTCATAGCATCACTGAGGTTGGAAAGGGTCTCTGGAGACTGCTGAGTCCAACCTCTCCTGTGTGAGCACAGTCAGCTGTAATAAGTTGTTCAGGGTCATGTCCAGCTGTGTTTTGAATATCTCCAAGGATAAAAACTCTACAGCCTCTCATGGCAACGTGTTCCAGTGTTTGATCAGTAAAACAAGTTTTTTTCTGATATTTAAGTGGAGTTTTCTGTATTCCAGATGGTGCCTGTTACATTGTGGCCTGTCTCTGGGCACCACTGAGAAGAGTCTTTCTCCATCTTCTTTACTTTCCCTCACCCACCCCAATCCCCATTAGGCATTTCCATACAATATTAAAAGTCCCAGTATGTACTAATGCATAGGATTGTTCCTCCTCATGTGCTGGACTTTGCATTTCCCTTTGCTGAACTTCATTAATTTCCTGTTGGTCCATTTTTAAAGCCTATCAAGGTCCCTTTAAAAGGTAAGATAATCATCTGGACTGTCAATCACTCCTCCCAGTTTTGCATCACCTGCAAGCTGGCTGATCTTCCCAATCATCCACCTTGTAAATGAAGATGTTAAACAGCATTTTGACCTTAAGAGGACACCACTACAGACTGGCCTCCTTTTAATTTCTTTTAATTCAATTTTTTGTATTGCTTTTTTAAAAAATCTACCCATCTAAGTTAGCTACTTTACCAAGAAGATGGTCCAAGTTTCCACTAAAGCCACAGGAAAAGCAGTGCTAGAGAAAGACTTGTGTCATCCTAAAAGACAAGTACCTAGCCATCCAGCTATTTCTTTACATTGACTGTAGATGAAGCCTTGATTACTATAGCTAGACAGCAAGTTAGGTGAATCTCACACTTCTTTAAAGAAGTAAATTGAGCTATCACTGAAAGAACAGATTGAGAAAGGGTCCACATCAAAATAGCGTAGAGGTGTGAGTACTCATCAACATTTTACTCTGATTTGAAGTGTGCTGTGATCGGAGTCTGCTCTGACTGGATTTCCACATGGAGCTTGAAAAGAATTCCTAAAAAAGCATATTTTGAAGTCAACACATTTCTCTGACAATTTGAAAAAAAAAAAAAAATAAAACCAACAAAATGAACCAAAACCGAAAAAAAACCCAGCCTGTTGTCAAAAAGTCACTATCTCCTAAGAAAATGCATTCCAGAGTATTCTGCTACTCCAGAAAGTATATTCTGCAGAAAATACATAATGACTGCTCTGGGTGACTTGATCCTTGGTTGTGCACTGGCTGTATCATAAGTCAAAAAAAAAGTATTCCAAGTGTGACAATCCTTATGAGCTATTACCACACTGCTTGACAGAAGGGTAGAGCACAGCAAAATCCATGTGTGCCTTGCACTGTGCGTGGTTTCATCACTAAATAAATAAGCCAAAAATAAAACAAAATGAAAAACAAAGTCCAACCAAAATGGAATTTGATAACATCCCAAAGAAATGCCCTATGGAAAGTTGGATACGTTTGAGATAAACAGCAGATGGCATTCTCAGGTGGTGGGAAAGATAGAAATGTGAATTTAGAAATGTTAGGAGTTTTATAACTGCAGAAAAAGTGTAACTGATGGAATTCAGCAACAGATAGTCTAAAAGTGTGTTTGCAGCTTTGGGAAGCACAGCTGCTTTACATCTTCTCATACTGTCTCAGTGGAAATCTAAAAGTATCTCTGGATCTTTCAACCCAGCGCAAGCCTCTGCTGGTCAGAATAGCTGCAAACATCCTCAGTCATGCAGCTGTCAAAGCACTAGTAAGGGTTATATGGTTTCCATGAAAAAAAGTAGAATCACATTTGGGTTATCTTCACTTGGGCTTATCTGAGTATGAAAGAAAGAAAGAGCAAAGTTAAAGTGTCCTTTAAAAGACTTATGTTGTGCCTGTCTCTGCAAGTGCTTATTTTTCTCAATAGGAAGGTCTTGGAAGTTTAAAGATGTGGCATAAAGAAAGCAAAGCCACATGAGTTTCACAGCTGGAAGTCAGTTTTGTTTCTTCATTTAACCCTCTTGTGCCACCAAACTGCATTCTGTAAGTCTATGATAACCTTATGGAGGGTTTAGGAGTTTCAGTTTCTTTTTTTGGAACATGTATCCTGATGTCTTCTGGCTATCTTCTGCTATATATTACCTCATCATGGTCAGATGGAGGAGAAAAAAGATTGAATCCAAGAGAGTTACCTATGATCCAGATGACACTGAGGATCACAATTACCTGAATGTCTCTCTCTTAAGAGAAGCAAAAATCTGAAAACATATCTAAATTTGAATACATAAATAATTCTGTTTTCTACTATCCCTTTGCTTTGAAAACTGTCATAACAAATGAATAAGGTAATCGATGCTTGTGATAAGTTAAGAAGAGCATAACATGATGGTCAGAGATAAAGAAAACAGAAGAGGAGAATAGAACGAGAAGAGAACCTTACTTTTTTTTGTAATTTCTTGACCAGCTCAGGAAGAGACAAAATATGTAAGGAGGGGAGAGTATGAGCTCAACTCATCTTCATAATTAGAAACAAAAAACATGTGCAGAAGAACAGTAAGATTCTTGCTGAAAGTCCAAGGAATGATTAAAAAGAAAATGAGTCTTGGAACCTTTAGTGAAGACTAAGGGGGATGGTTGACAGTTCCACCCCAGCTGGTGAGCTAAAATCAGTACAGAATAAAAGGGGAGAAATGGGCACTTTAGGGCCCAATTCACCTATTCCCATTGAAAATATTTGTTATGATGAGAGAAATAATGCTCTAGAAGTAGTTTTTTTCCCCATTGACTGTAAAAGAAATCCAAATATTTAACTCAGAAAAGGGTGCACACTCCCATGTTCAGGCAGAAGAATCTCAAAGAAGTTTATTAGTTGGGATTTTTATGCAGTGATGGCCTAAGTGAGGTCTGTGAGGTCTGTTTCTGTGGAAGATGACAAACAGAAGGGCTGTGCCTGTGGAAGAAAAGAGCTCTTAATTAAAAAAATCTAAACCTGAAGTCTTCTTTATGTAAGAAAAGTGATGATAAGGTAGATGTAATGAGGACTGAGTTCAGACAAGGACAAGAGTGGGGAGGGGGAGGAAGGGGGTATTGCCACAATGTAGAGAGATTTACGCATAGAAATATGGTTTTCTTTCATTATTTTTATTATCTTGGTGGCTCATATTTCAAAGAATGAAAGGAAAAATAACCTTTCTCAGAGTGTCAGCCTTAAGTAAGGCAAAAATCTGGACAGAACCTTTAGCGTCCAAGCATGAAAGAAGCTTGATAAGTCTCAAGTGTCTTTGAGGAACAACAAATATGCAAAAGAAAGTCACAAAGGATTCAACTTTCTCTCTGTGCTAATGTTTAACAGATGCTAATACTTACAGGACTGTTATGAGAATTAATGAGTGCTGGAAAAACTAATCCATGGAAGCAGTATTTCCATGCAATGAACATATTAGGAAAACTGCACTTTTGCCTCTGTTAACTTTATACTATCTAAGTGAAACACTTGCTTGGACATAAAGACAAGTAAAAGTCTTTTAAATGCATTTACAGCAAAAAAATGAATAGAATTGTGAATTTCAACATGTTTGGGACACATAAAAGATTAAATAGATGCTAGTTTAATTTTTGTTCTGATTTGCAGATGTATATGAAAAAAATAAAGGGATTGTCTGCCACTCACTGCGAACAGTGAAATAAAATTATCCCACATATTTGTAAAACATCTACTTTAAAATACCAACAGTATTTCAAGTTTGAGGGCAATGAGAATCTTCTGTTCTGTGCCTGAAGAATCCCCATCTCATTGGAGTGTCCTACTTGGTAGAGTTCACTTTCTTGTATTACAATATGAATTGTAATTGACAATTAGTCTAATTTCACTGTCTCAATTTTGCTTAGAAAATTATGAAAGATAAGCCTCACCTGAACACAAAAAAAAAATCAACTATAGGCATACAGAGATATTTCAGGTTCTATGTGCACACCCTAATTTAAGTTGCCTCTGCACATGCTCCTCCCTGTTTGGACCATCCTTGAGCTCCAATCCCACTGTTGGTTAACAAGAGTAATATTGTAATTTTTACAACTCTCCTCACTTTCTGCCTGCTCTGAAGAGCATGTGACAAAATATTAAGGGTTATGAATAATATTCACTCAGTGTTTGTTCGGCACATAATGCCCATGTCATGATCTTCTTCTGGAGTACCAGGCCCCAGTGGAAACCAAGTGATCAAGAGGAAGATGAACCATGGATGCTGATGTGCGATGTTGTATCTGGGCAGATGATTGGATCACTTTGCAGCAGAGCACACTGAGGTAGTTACCCGTGCTTTGGATACCATCCAAATTTGGAATGTCTGTTTGTGGAGCAATTAGTGTTAACTTTATCTGTTGCGAAAATGAATGTTTGGGCTCCAGAGAACAATTTATATAATTGTTTCTGAATATTCTCCACTTCCTTTTTATATTCCCTTGGTAATCCTGTGTGAAGTCCCAGGGATGATATAGTGATCTAAGGGAACTAATAAATTTTGGAATTAAGTCAAAGCATTTGTTAATTTTTACCATTGCAGAGAGATTTCTTTTGAGATAGAATGTGATATATTTATAAATACATAAAATTATTTTCTCATTAGTGTTGTTGCATGACCTTTTAACCACCTTTGCATGGAATAAATATTCTCAGCAGTATTAATGAATAACAAGAATTGCTAAAACCTTCCATGCAGTGACTTTAAATCCTCTTGCAGCCAAGAAAGTCTCGTCAGGAAACCCTCATTTATTTAGCTGCATATAACCCTTTGACACGTTTTCTGTCTTTTGATCCCTAGCAGCACCTCTAGAAGTCGTTCACAATTGAAACTCTTGTTACAGAGGAAATTCTGGTATTTTAAAAGAAATCAAAGGAACTGACCAGCTTAAGATAAACACTCACCAATATATATGCACTGTGATAAGAAATAAATGTTGTAAAAAATTAAGAGAATTTTTGAAAAAAAGGTCTAGGAGAAGTCTCATTAATTCTACAGTTCTAATGCAAGGCTAGTGTCATCTGCCATTTCTCACATTCTGTTTTTCTGATCAAATTTTTTAAGCCAACTGTTGCTGAGATTCCACACCTTTCTTAATAATCTATTTCAATGTTTTATTAACCTTCCTAATGTATTTTTTCTTCACATATAAACTGAAGCCCTCTTTCTTTACAGTGGTGTCTATAATGGAATACCCATTTAAATTCAAAACAAAAAGTATTACGGTCTCCTTCCCTTTTTTCAGCAATGTTTTTACATATCTGAAGATATTAAGCTAAATATGCTCAGTTTCTTCAGCTTTTCCTCATATGTTCTGTGTTCTCCACTATTAGTTTTGTTCTTTCTCATCTGAACAGCTTCAGTAATTTTCCAGACTGTACCAAACATTCAAAGTGAAACCCATGGTAAAATTCTTTCCCCTTTGTATTACATGTACTAAAAATATTTATATCATTATTGGTGATTTAATTAAGCAAAACATCACATGTTAAGGAAAAATTCAAATGTTCACTTTTGAAGAGATTGAAAAACTTTCATCTTTTTGCTTAAGTGTAGCTTTTTTTTGAAGGAGACTTATTTGCAAGATTGTCCTGATTTTGATAACTTAGCATTTTTCAGGAAAAAAAAAGAAGTCAGGAAATTTAGACTGACTCTGAACAATTTTGGGAACTCAATGGAATAAAATTATTAAATATAAAAACAAAAAGGTAGAAAAACTTGTAAATAAGTCTCCTAAGAATCACCACAAGAGAATTTTAACCCTAAGGGGATCTTTTGTTAATTCCATGGTGTCCAGTATGATTTTACTGTTGGTTTTGAGTTTACAAGAACAAGGTTCAGAAGCTGAGTTGCTGGACAGCAATATAAATCACTGAAGGAAACTGTTTCTCATTCCAGTTCTCCCACACCTCCACTGAACTTATTCTCATTTTGCATCCCCACTCTCATACGAAAACATTACAAGTTACAGTGATTTACCTTTTTTTCCTGCCATACTCAGAACTTACTGTTCAAATTCCCTACTGCCTTACAATGGTGCATTTTTATTTATCTAAAAGCACTATCCAGGGGCCCTAATAACAATTAAGTTTCTTGAACATAAAGAGAAATGTGGTGCTAGCCCTGAAGAGTTTACAATATGCTCGTGAACACTATTTTCAGTTGAGCTGAGGTACTTTAATAGCAATGTTACATCAGATAAAACATCCCCAAGGACAGGGAAAAAAAAAAAAAAGGCATAAAGGGCTTTGGATTTTAAAGAGATGTACATATAATAGATTTTTCCTTCCATTAGTCAGTCAGTTGGATCTTTCCTTTAACCTCTGCTAATATTGTGTCTTGCATTGCTTGTTCTTTAAGGAAAATATTTCTACAGAGGCTTTGCAGAAAATAAATACAGGGACGTTAAAGAATATTTGTGAGGCTGCAGGCCCCAATAAAATGCTAAGAAACAACAAAGAATAGTGTTAACAGCCGTCACAATGCTGAGTTCTTGCTCAGCACTATTCCTGATAAATAAAAGGACTATTCCTGAGTTTGCAATGGTCAATGAAGCAATTAGTAACAGGAGCTATGCTGGTCATGTACTTCTTTCTAAAGAGTGAAATCCTGTGCCCAGCATAAAACTAAAGAACCAGGTAATCAGAGATTTGGAGAAATACAAGAATGCAGAACATCACTTCTATATAGGATGCTGCTTGTTTATTATATCCTTTACCTCTATGTTTTTTCAGACTAATCTCTTTAGTGGATGTGTACTGTGTTTAAATAGCCTCTACAGAGGCCTTAACTCTCAGTTCATGGTTGTCACTACAAGATGTTTGAAGCTAGAGTGGGGTGCTCAGGTTGGTGGTTGGATGAAACAAACATAAAAGTAAAAAAAAGTGAAGAAAAAATAAGATTATTTTCAGAATAAGGGAAAATGCATTTTGGATCAAATACGGCATTTTATTTGCTGCAAAATGACTTGTTTAGGTGTGATCAATTTCTTAATCTCCTTTCTGTATAACTTTTATTTTCTTTCTTTTCTCCAGCTACAACTATACCATGATTCTAACTGCAGAGGCAGATGTTTTCAGTCTTCTTAGAACTCAGTTTCCCACTGAGTTTCCTATTAATTTAAAAACGTTGTTTAATTTACAGAATGACTAATGATAACAATAATCTCTAACTTCATTAACTGCCATCCCCATGGTCTCAGAGTCTTGATCTCAGGTACCTGAGGCCCATGGTCTCAAGGAGCTTGAAATCTAATGCAGGAGAAATTAGGCAGTAGGCGTGTCCCCTACACCTTCTGCATACAGAAATATGAGAAGTATTGTGGCAGCAAACATCTTTTGACTATTGGTTTCTTTAATGTACAAAATGGAGCTTCCACTTAATCTTCTTCTGCCACCCCTAACTTCCAAGGACTGCTCCTCTGAATAACACAACCAAAGCTTCCAATAAACCTTTGAATGAATCCCTGACAATCCCTGCCTACAGTAACACAAGAAAGTAATTCCAATTCAGTAAAATTCATGCAGCTTGCACTTTCTATTGATCTTTTTGATTATTTTTTCCTTTTAACTAAAGGAAAAGGACTTGTCAAACTGCCAGCAAGTGCTTTGTTTCTGGGGTGCAGAAGAGCTCTCTAGAATGTAGGGCAGACTGACAGTTATCATTTCCTGTCCCTGCAGACAGGACTGATAATACTTCCCAGCATTTCTTGGTGCTAGAGTGATAAGAAAGAAATCACAGCAGACTACTGATAGCAACAAAAAAGCATAGGATTTAAGGAAGTCCCTACGAGTTATGATAATGTAAGCAGAGAACACAGCAAGCCGACATTATCTGCAGAGAGACAGCAGCGTGCACAGATATGATGAAGGAGTCTAATTCACTTAAAAGGGTGAATGTGGGATGATCAGCAAATGAAGGCAGTGAGATCTAGAATTCATTCTAACCTGCCTTATCTAGATGCCAAGGTGGAAAATAATAACATTCTTGTTGCTTTGAACTGGCTGATCACTAACCATTGTTAAGCACCACTGCTAGACCGATTTCTGGCCTTATCCTCTTTTTCACAGATCAAGTGACAACTTCCAGCATGTCACCCTTAATCTCAGTTCTGAAACATGTTGTATCACCTACCTTCAGAGATTTACTGAAAGGGAACTTATTTGACCATGAACACCATCAGAATTGACTTTTGGCACCTGATTCTAGCACAGGGCACATGAAAACATAATTTACATGTCCTTTTTCCAGTTTTGCATATATATTCATATTTAAGCCAACTTTCACCAACCAGCTTCTACCATTCTGGCAGGGTAAAGAAATCTGGAAGTGGCTGTGGTTGTTAGTTTTCTCTGTGATCCTCTTCAAGTTAACTTCAGAGCCACTTCTGAATTATCTCATGTTTATTGTGCAGAATGGGGTGTATTACAGAACAGCCTCTTTCATTCCCCATCTGGTAACTAATATATGTCTGTATTTTGACAACTGGGTCCCTGAGGGCCATTTCACAGCAGAAGTGAATGTATGTTGCAAATGACTCCTGTTCATGGCCCAGGTTTTACACAGAAGTCATTGAGTTGTACTTTCTCCCTGCTGTTTCTTCTAATCTCACCCAGATGTGAGACCTCAAGGTTTAACCTATAAAGCTGAGAATTTTAAACTGACATATCCCATCTTTCAGGGAGTTTCCTAACCAAAAGGCCCTAGGTGGGTTGTCTGACTTCTGCTGTCTCTCAGGTGCAATCAGTGCAGTTCCTACCCCAGTTTTTATCTCCAGATTGGCAGAGGTTTGTGCTGAAGGGTTGTCTGAGCCTGTGGGAGGAACTATCTCAGCCCGTGCTGCTCAGACTAATGAGCTTCCTGCAACTCCACTGCAAACCCAGAAGTTGCAGATACCTTCTTAAAGCTCTAGACTGAGTGCATAAGTGTGAGAAATTCATCCTGGAAGGAACTTAAATCCAAAAGAAAGTCAATTTGCCTGTTGGTGGTAAATCTGGCCACACGGAGCATTACTAGGCATGCAGAATCTGTATTGAAGGAGACGATGCTCTGCGTGCCCAGCACCATCACATCTGACAAATGCAGTAAGAGATAGGCAAGGGTTTAATGCAATGGACCCTCAAAAGAACTCAGTGTCTAGAAGCAGGCTGGTTTTGCAGCCTGCTCATGATTTACCCCAGGAAAGGATGGTTAGGAGGAGATGACTGTGATTTGGGTTCATTTTCCTGCTGGGCTGCCTGGAGTCTGAATGACAGAGGCTAAACATCCACAGCCCATGATAAAACCTTTTTGGGAGAAAATACAGCAGGAGTTTGGTGGGATAAAGCAAACTGTAACACACGTAGACATCGACAAGGGGCACTGTTTGCTGCAATCAATAGGTAGCCTTAGTTTAATATAAGTCTCATCCCTCTTGGGAGACTATATCCTTTCCATGGTGGGAAAATGGCCTTGCTGATCTAATAGATCTTCTCAATTTCAAAATATTACGATTCTGTAATAACACTGGCAGCACTTACTGCCAACAAAATAATGCATCTCAGAACAGCATTTATGGTTCAGGAGAGTAGAAGGGAGGCAAATCCACTGGAAAAGAGCAGCCACATTGTATTTGAGTTGCTGTGTTTGTTAAGCTTTGCAATCATAAACCAAGATGGCTACAAATTAGTTATCTTTGCTAAATATTTATGATCATTTTTTCTGCCTCTACTTTGATGAAGTGAATGGTTGAATAGATTTTGCTTGAAAAGGCATCCAGTTGTTCTGGAGCTTCCTTTAAGTACTACCTCATCCTTTGGAAAATCCTGTTTCAGGTAATTTCATTTTAGCAACAGCACAACAGTGAATCATAAAAGAATGAAGCCGTGACAGCTGAGGCAGTGTTAAAATTGAGCCTTAATTTCCAGCTTGAGTCTTTAAATACTTTCCACCATCAAGAGGCTCTGTTGTTTACTTTTAGGCAATTTGTTTCATGTCCCTCTGCTCCTTTTCCTCTACATTGGCCAGGCTTGAATTTTCAGTGGTTGGTCAACTTGCATCAATGGATTACAGTGAGAGATTCTCTGCCATACTGGAAGGACACTACCAAATAAGCTTGTGCTAAGCCTGAGCCTTGTTATCCTTTTCAGTGTTGGCCTGAATAATGGCATTGTAAATTTTGGGAAGGGAAAATGAAAAGTTAGAATCCCAGAGTGGAAAACTGCACAAAAAAAAATATAGGATAAATGGTTTGAATCCCAGTTTATGGTGTGTTTCAGTACTAATAAAAACAGGTGCAGTGTGCTACACTTGAGAAGGAAATCAAATCCATATAACAGTGAAATAACTTGCTAGATAATAGCATGAGAAAAACAAAAGCAAAACCAAACCAAACCAAAAATACCAAAACAAAAAAACCAACAGTGAAGTTGAAATGTTACTAGAATGGGTGTGAACAATGTAATCCTGGAAGAAAAAAGGGTCATTCCTTTCTGTGATGTATTGATGGGATAGCTGCATGTAAGACTTTTATGAATATTATGCTGTTATGCCCATCTGGAGCCTTCTTCACAGGGCATTGCATATAGAATCATAGAATCCTTTAGGTTGGAAGGGACCTTTAAGATGAAGAGAGATGAAGATCAAGAGAAGGACAATGAAAGATCTAGAACACAACACTACTGAGGAGGAGATAAATTTGTTTTATCTAGAAAAAGGCATCTCAATTCAGTCGCCAAAACATGTCTGCCTAGGAAAACTGGAGATGACTTTTGTCATCTGATGATCACCAAAAGATCATCAAAAGATCTTTGATCTTTTGATGATCAAGGCATTTGAAATGGTGCCAGGTGTCTATGTTTGGCCAACTGAATTACTGGCTAGAGGATAGACAGGAAACAGCATAATTTATCTCCAGCTGGAAGAAACTTGTTGTTGTTTCTGTTATTCTTATTGCTAGTATTACTATTAGATGGATAGCAGGCAAATGTTTTCCTTGTTGAATACAAGGAGAACAAGAAGAAAGTAACTAAAGTTACGAGAAGATATTGCAGAAGGCTCTTTATTTTTAAGGTGAAATTTGGGGAGAAATTGCATATTGCTTCTGTACAGTCTGATATTATCCATATTAAAAAAAAAAAAAAAAAAAACCCAAACAGATGAAGGGTGCTCTGATTCCCATTTTGCACATAGAGAACTGAGTTCCAGAAGGGATTAAGGTATGATGAAAGGATTTGTGAGGAATAAGCTGCATGTGGTATATAACACCTATATTACAGTGTGTCTCAAAGAGCCTGGGAGCTCATCGGCGGCTGCTCTTATGAGGATTTGTGTGCAAAATGCTCTGTCTGCTTCTCAGGAATGATCTTATATCACTGAGTTGTATGCTTTGGATTAAGTGCAAAAATAGTAAACTGGAAAATCACTGATATTTAGTTTTTCATCACACAAGCCTCCATACCTAAGAAGGTGTGATCTAAGCTTCTGAGGGTATCTTCAAGAAGACACATCAGATTCTGGTAGAATCTGGGCAATGTGGAAGTGGGTCCATGCTATTTCTAGGAGCAAGGAGTGATCTTAACATTGCATTGCTTTTCAGAAATGTTATTGGAATTGGTATTCTCAAGCTCTTGCTAATCTTCATCAGAAAGATAAGAAAATCAATCCAAATTTAATCATACTAAGACCACTGATCTATGCTTCTTTTCCAAAGCCACAATGCCCAGGATCAAAGTTGGCATTTTGTATAACCACCATTTCTTGAAAGAACCAATTTTCAGGAGCTTTCCCTGAAAGTGTACTCCTCTTCCCTCATATGCAATTTAAAGTGTGGATACAGTCCTTGAATTATGACAGCAGGAGATTATAGCACCTGTCTTGTCTCAGCTGCATGCTACCATCCTTCTGCTACAATTTATTTGCCCCATCCCCTTGGAAATGCCACCTGAACTACTCATATGTGCATCTTCTAACCCAGTTAGCCAAAATGACCCAGATTTGGAAAATGATATAACCCTAACCCATCTGAAGCTTTAAAAACCTACCCCAGCAGCAAGTAAACAGGTCCCTGAACTGGATAGTCAGGTCCAGGTAAGAAAGGAGATATGATGACTTCTCATAAAAAAAAAGAAAAATAGCTTATGAGACAGGGGCATGTCCTACAACTGATTTTCTGAAGCCAGTATTTTCACCCCTATAGTATTTAAGACATACCTGTAAACCTCTAATAAAAAAAGATAACATAAAACAAACAAACATACAAAATATTCTAAAATAAAATAAAAAAAAAAAAAGTGTGTAAAACCATAGTAACAACAACAGCAATAAGAATCATCCCAGAGAGAAGTTCCTGTTATGGTTCAGTTGGCAGGGCTGGGAGCTGTGTGGCAAAGAGGCTTCTGGAGCATCTTAGTCTTTATGTTTTTTCGATACTTCTTCCAGAAATGTTACTTGATAGCTGAGTAAAAGGCAGCCATTTCAGTAATTAGAGTAGTTCTTTCATTGATGGAGCTTCTTACCTACCTTTTTGTTTGTTTGTTTTTTAAGACTGCATTAGAGGATTACAGAAGCTGGAAAAAAATAACTGTAAATCATTTACTTTACTATAAGCTGTTAAAAGGGCAAATCTAGTACAATGCAAAGCAAAAGAGGAATGTAAAAGAAGAGAAGCTTCTGAGGTGTTACTTCTTGTGTCTGGAGATAGATAAGGAGTTGAACATATGTCTGATTCTTCCTTTTGAGCTCAAGACTGCAACCTACCTGGAAGGAGGCTGTAGTGAGGTGGGTGCCAGTCTCTTCTCAAGGAACAAGTGATAGGACAAGAGGAAATAGCTTCTAGCTGCACTAGGAGAAATTTAGGTTGGGTGTTAAGAAAGAAATCTCTGTACTGGAACAGACTGCCCAGGAAAGTCATGGAGTCCCCATCCCTGGAGAGATTTAAAATACATGTAGATGTGATGTTGAGGGACATGGTTTAGTGGTGACCTGGAAGTGCTGGGTTAGCAGTTGGACTTGATGATGTTGAAAGTGTCTTCCAACCAAAATGATTCTATGCTTCTATGACTAATGTTATCATTCTAAAACTACAGTATTTGTGAAGGACAAAAAGAGACTTAAAGACACAGTACGTGGTGGCGAGCTTTCTGTGACTACAGAAAGCAGCTATTTGTGGATCTCATTCTTACATTTTTCAGTCAGAGGACTTGAAAAGCTGTGCTTTTACCCATTTTAGAAAGAGTTCAAACAGATAAAGGATTCCTCATGTACCACCTAAAAATAACATTCCTCAGAGCTTCCCTTAAGTCATGGCTTGTTTTCAGCTTGCATACTTCAAAAAAGAAAAAAAAATATTACGCCACCAAAAAGGTGTAAGCTCTAGCCTTGTCTGATGGACAGATCACAAAAGAAAGGACTCCAGGTGGAGCCATTGTGGTGTTGGGACTGGATTTGGTTTATGATTTTCTGGTGTTGCTACCATGGAAGTCATGGGCTGAGGACTGTTGTAAAATTGTCTACGTAGACCAGCGTGTCTACAGGATATTGGGGGTAAGAAAGGTGTTATGTTGAATTTGGAAAGATGGGAGAGAGGTATTGGAAGGTCGTGGGGCCCAAGTGATGAGCATGGTGTTGATATCATGGATTCAGGAAACAGTGAAGAGGGCACTAAATTCTGGTTTCAGGAAGTGGAAACTACTGTGAAAAAGCAGGAAACATTCTGAAAGAAAACATGTTTGGTCACTTGATTCAAACAGACAAAAAACTGTGAAGGGACAGAAATAAAAAATGAGTGAAATCATACTTCAACCTCTCCCAGCATATTGGTTTTGAGTGAATGGCAGTCAACATATATCTATAAGCAAAACCTGGAATTATTTTACCATTCACATTTTTTTATGACTGACTGAAGCTAATTTGCCTTTTCAATATTTATGACTTTGTAAGGCATCCCACAGTACAAAGTCAGACTTGTATCTTCAATTCAGAAGGAGAACTGTGTTCACTTTGACCAGATACAGGTGGGCTTCTGCTTCAGGCACTTACATTTAATTACCTTCCCTCCATTACCCTGCCTCTCAACTTCCAGTCACTGCTCCAGAAGGAGACAGTGTACCATTGGTCCTGTGTCACAGCTTCAACCTTGTGTTGTCTTGGATGCTATAAAGTGTCTCAAATGGCACTAAAAGTCAACTGAATCCAGCCCTAGGTGTCCATCTTAGAGTGAGCTGAATTGTTCACTAGGGTTTGTTCACTACCTTGATTAGATCTCTTCTGACCAAAAGGAGACCTGTAGATATGTGCACACAGACAGCAAAAGATGTGTGTCTTCATCTCAAGCTGATCTCCATGCCACGATCTCCATTCAGTTATCTGAATTAGATGGTTAGCATCCACTCACTATTCTAAGGCCTGGATCTCCCAGAGGTCCTGTATTATTTCTGCCAGCCTTATGAATTGGTTTTGGCTACCTCAAAGCACTTCAGATGACACTGAATGCATTTGTATATGACATTTATAGAAAGAAACTAATGACTGGAAACCAGTTTGTGTGTACCTGGTACTGCTTGGAGTACAAATGCCAAGGGTTTTGTACTTCCAGCAGGTGCATGAGACTTCTGGAAATAGCGAAGCTCTATAGCTTGCTGAAATAGCTCTTCAGGTAAACAGATCCCCAGCAGATACATAAAAGTGTTGTCGAATCTTGATTTATTTCTTTAAGGTAAAAAGGGATCCCCTAGGAGGGTATCTGAAGATGGATGTGTGGCTATTGCCTGTTGTGGATTCCATTGCAAAGTGAAGGAAGATTTCTTTTTAGGACACTTTTCCTAGGAAGAGTGTTTGTGCCCAAGTCATGATGAAAGCTGTGAATGATTTATCTACCCAGAGTGAAAAAGGGAGCCAATCTGTCACATTAGACATTCACCTGTCTTCAGAGTATGAGCTTTTTGAATGACTAATAATGAATCAAATCCACTTGATAATGAACAGTTCATTTACCCTTCACCAGGCTTGCTTCTCCACCCCAGTGCCACTGAACAGCTTTTCACAGTAACAACTCACACAGAGAATGGCTTTCAATCACAACTGGAGACTAACAGATTTTTATTGATCCAGGAGTTGCATGTGAGACTATATGTCATGTAAGAGTTTTGATGAACATATCAGAACTGCTGTCACTCTGAATAACACCAAAGGTTAGTTTGCTGATTGCTAATCAAAGCTTTTGGGTTTGCTTCAATGACAAGGCCAGTAATTCAGAGTGAAAGTTCTCCACAGGGGCCAATGTTGTATCAATCTTATTTAACATCTACTTAAATGTTATCCCTGCTATCTACAATCTGTACACAAGTTCAGCTACGCAGACAGACTACATCTAACACCTCTTAACTCCTTGATCATGTCTGTGAATTATGACTGTCATTTTCTTCCACTTTTTTTCTTTGCCCTTATTCTCATCTTGTCTGTCTTTAGAAATTTACTGTATCTTATTGAATTTTGTTTGAATTCTAGCTAAAGAAAAAAACGTTAACTTTGCTTTGTGAAATACTTCACACAATTTCAGGGCGTCAAAAAAGATCAGCATTTGCTTGCTGAGAATGATATGTCTGTATGAAGACAACCCATCACTTCTGTGCTCACTCCCCATCCTTCCCCTTATGCTTCTCAAGAAAAGCGAGACTTCATGATAAAATTTGTCACCAGGGAGTTGACTTGATTCATTCTTGGAGGATGTTTTTACAAGTACAAAGATTAATATGGAAGAACTTGCCCGCTAGAGAAGATCCATTTGTTGGCAGTGCAAAATGGAATGGAAAAATGTGAGAATTGTAGGTTTCTTACACAAGTAAAGGCAAGAAATTTATATTACATGTGTGGCACAAGAGAACCTTCAAAGTATCACAAACTGTGTGATTTTAAAATTACTTGATTATCTGCACCTATATCTTTAACACAGGAGGAGGCTTTATAAAATGGATTTTAAATTTGAGCTATTGCCTAGATTCTGTTAGAGAAGATGGCAACTCATGGCAGAGACAGCTGTACCCTTCACTGGGTTAAAAACTGGCTGGATGGCTGAGCCCCGAGAGCTATGGTGACCTGAGTTAAATCCAGTTGGCAACCAGTCAGAAATGGTGCTCCCAAGGGCTCAGTTTTTGGGCCAGTCTTTATCTGGGTTTGCTGGTGGACAAATGGCTGAACACGAGCCAGAAGTGTGCCCAGGTGGCCCAAAGGCCAACAGCATCCTGGCTTAGATCAAAAATAATGTGTCCAGCAGGCGAAAGGAAGTGATCATGTACTTTGACTTGGCACTGGGGAGGCCACAGCTTGAGAACTGGATTCGGTTTTGACCACCACAGGATAAGAAGGATGTTGAGGTGCTGGAGCAGGTCCAGAGAAGGGCAACAAAGCTGGTGAGGGGTCTGGGGAACATGGCTTGTGAGGAGTAGCTGAGGGAACTGAGTTTGTTTAGTCTGAAGAGGAGGCTGAGGGGAGACCTTATTGCTCTTTAAAACTCCCTGAAAGAAGGTTGGTGTGAGGTAGGGGTCAGTCTCTTCTAAGTAACTGTGATAGAAGAAGAGGAAATGGGCTTAAGTTGTGGCAAGGGAGGTTTAGATTGTATATTGGGAAGAATTTCTTTCCTGCCAGAGTGGTGAGGCATTGGGCAAGGCTGCCCAAGGAGGTGGTGGAGTCACCATCCCTGGAGGTGTTCAAAAAACATGTAGATATGGTGCTTCAGGAAATGGTTGTGGTACTGTTGGGTTGACAGTTGGACTTGATGATCTTAGAAGGTTTTTTACAACCTTGATTATTCTATGATTAAGATGGCTAAAAAGAACCAGCTTATTCCATTAACCATTCTTTTAAATGTCAGAACTGCACCGGTGACTTATTCAGCATGTACCAGACTAATATAAGGAAAGAATTTCAAGTAAATATTGAAAGCTAAATCTTGACCCCAGAGCTAACACAGCCTAATCCACTACTTCAGGGCAAATATACTTCCTCCTCCTTCTTTTTTTAGGAAGAATGTAATACTTGTGAGGCATATCTAACATTTGTTTTAACCTCCACGTTTTCAGTGCTTGCAAAGCAATTGTATAGTCTGCCAAAAAAATGAATCAAACATGATAAAAAAAAATCAATAAAATAACAACTTCTATTTTACCAATGTCTATTTGTTTGTAATAACTAATCACCACTAGAAATTCTCTCAACTGTGCTCTTCTAGGTTACAGCCAGCTTTTGCATAGAAGGTACTGTTCTTTATCGAGAGAGTCTGTTCAAGTGAATAATTTTATTATTATCAGAAGTGTTGATTTTATTCAGCCTTTGCAGTAACAAGTTTGCAGGAAATTTGTTAAACCTGCATTTATAGTAGAGCCTCTTATTTTTAGAATCCTGTCAATCCAAAAGATGCTGTCCCATGTTAGTCATGTAATGTACAGTTCGTCTCACCTAATTTTGGAAATTTAAAAGTTTAATAGCTATATCTGAGCAGATCACTCTGCTCTGTCTTGATAGTCAGTAGTGGAAAATAGGCATTTTTAGAGGGTGATTCACAAAATCTGTCTCATCCCCAGTTTTAGAATAAATGAATACCCTTTATTATTCTCTTTTTCTCTCCATTACTTCTTTTCCTTTTGAGGACAAACTCAGGTATAGAACATATTCTTAAGAATTTTCAGTTGTGGTAGGTGGATCATGGTTCTCAATGATTTATGAAAGTTGTTATGGAGTTTTACACATATAAGACCTAAGATTTCATCAACAAGAACTTTAAGGGTTCCAAAACCTGTATATAGGCAACAAAAGCAAAAATGTATGTCTAAGAAATACTGCTATTTCCTTCAGACATAGACTTCTGATTAATAAAGCAGAATGGAAGGATTTTGTTTTTCTTTGTTGTAGAAGCACCCTAACATAATAGATAAGGATTATTCCATAGATAGAATCTGTGGGTTCTGCAGTATGTCCATGTTTGTATTGTGATGTAGCTTGAACACTGAGGATATTAATAAGACAGTATTTACTTTATACTATTCAAGATATATCTATCAAGAGTAAAAATTTCATAGGAAATTTAGAGAAGAAGAAAAATAAAGAAAAAAGAAAATAAAAAGAAGATACCCCACCCACCCCTCTGTATTATATGAAATGCCAAGAAAATTAGGAAACCTGTTTAAGAATCAAGTCACAATCATCTACTTTAGCAGCTTAAGACTGAGATGGAAATAAAAGCTTAGCCAATGGCTTATTTAAATTAGGCTAGTCAAAACTAAACATACAGTGTATTTTAAAACACTGATGTTTTCCTTAAAACCACCTAAATTTCAAGTGCCAAATTAATTTCAACCATTCACAGATACGAAGCTTGAGCCTGAGCCTTAAAAATGTAGTAGTATTCATTAAAAATTCCCCCAGGACTGCCATCAATGGAGGAGGTCCCTATTTGGCTGTGAAAACAATACTTGTCACAGTTCAAAAAAGATACTCTTGCCCCAGTGAGCTAAAATCTCAAAGAGGGGAGGCAGAAGTGAAAGATATGGGAAAAAATAAACTAGTAATAGATGGAACAGTAACAGTACTCCCCACATCAGCACAACAGTTGTTAAGCATTTTTAGGCATCAGGGTATTTTTAGGTTCTGGAAAGGTAGTGAGGCAGCTTTGTGGATTGCATTGATAGTCTCTGTCAAATGTGAAGGGTGGCATGGAAGAGGGGACAAACAAATCAAGGATGTAACAAGGGAATAAAAGAATCGGTGGCTCTGACAGCAGCCTTGAAACATTTTGTTAGTACATAAAAGGTGACAGGTGACATATAGATGTAGAAATTAGTAGCAGGAATATTAAGACTGATCTGGATGATGTATGAATAGAAATATGCATGTGTGAAAGCACCAGCAGTAATGGAAAATAATATGTTAAAGAAATGGTGTTCCTTAATTGATATAGAGCACTTTGTGGTGTCATTCAAATGGCCAGATAAGAAGAGTAAGCTAGTCCAAAGCTGTGGGGACAAGAAGTTTGGAACCATAAACTGCTTCAAAAGAAAAACAAAACAAAACAAAACAACAACAAACTAACAAAAACAACAACAAAAAATGGTAAAATTTGAGATTTCTGCTTAAGACTTATGACAAGTCAGATAAAATAATAACATCAAAGGTCCCAAACAAAAGGTGTATCTAAAAATCAGTTTGTCAGCACCAGCCAAAGACAAGGAAAATCCAAGAGATAAGATGGTGATTTGATATCCACTGTCACATGAGTGATCATGAACAGACCCATTCGGAAATAAATCCCTTGGTCTTTGCAAGTACGTGGGGCTGAGGGCATGGGGAATGAAATCTTTGTAAGAAGGAGTGTATTTACACCTAATCAGAGAAGCAGATGTAGGAATAGAGGGGAAGAATGAATTCTTCTGATAACATAAAGTAAATTATATGCAGACTGGGAGGACTGGAGTCACATCTGGTCTTTCTGGCAGTCATATAAAGTTCTAACTGAATTTGTTTTGTCAAATGCATTAGCCTTCTGTACCCCCCTTTTTTTTCCCATATTCAGAAAATTGTGGGTTTGCCAGCACAAAGGTTTGAAAAATGTACTGAATATTCTTAGAAAAGCAAAACACTTGTGTTATAGTAGTGGTGGTGAGTTCCTACAGTTTTATTATCTAACAAGTACTCATTCCTCAAGCGTCATTTTCAGAAGTTATAGTTAAGCAATTCCAGCTCTAACATACCTCTAGACTGGGGATTCTTTATTTTGAATATCAGAGATGACAATCACATTTTCTATCTTTGGGAATTTTCCTTTGGAGCCACTCTACCCTGGTCTAATGGATTGAATGTGCTTCGGTAGCTGGATGAAATTGTCTGGCTTAATTTCATCTAAGAAATTAAGAAATCTGTTTTATGTGCTTTGAGACCAGCCTGTGTTGCAGATGAAAGCATGATAAGATCTTTATTTGTCGATAGAGATCAACTTTAATAACTTGTTCATCATCTGAAATTAAATGCTAATGTAGATCTACCTGGTATAATCCTACACGATCCAAAACATCCTGTTATTTTTTTCTAGCTCCTGCTCTGGCTCAGTTTAACAGTAATGGTGACATCTTAGACTGAGAATTTGGAGGCCTACTTCACAGGAATCCTGATGGCAGTGATTCCTCCCTATAAGAAGAAATTAAAACAAAGCAAAAAGCTATTTCCAAAAGCCACCTTGTAATAATTATGCTTTGGGTTTGCCCTTGTAGCATAATTAGAGAAATACAACACATATTCACAAACTTTTTTCTCAATTATTTTAACCATATTTAAGTTTTGCAGATAGTCTCACATAACAGCTTTCACTGATGTACAACAGCAGTTCCAAACAATTTAGCAATTAGTATTTTAAATATCTTGAGAAAGTAACCTGGGCTATTCCAGCATTTTTAATAAAAATAAAACATTTAATACCTTAAAAGTAATTCTAATATCCTAAGTTGTGGTTTGGTGGTGGTTTTTTTTGTTTGTTTAGTTGGTTGGTTTGTATTTTTTTGTTTGTTTTTTTTTTTTTGTTGGGTTTTTTTTTTTTTTTTTTCTTTTTTTTTTTTTTTTTTTTTAATAAAAGAATATTTGGTTCATAACATGTTGGATTTAGCCGATTGAAATAAGTACACACAATTAATTGTTTCCTTCATCAGTTTTGTGTGGGCCATTGTAATTGCACATAAAGATATGAAACCTTTTGACCTTCTGCAACAGTACTGAGGTGTGTTAATACAGAGTAATACATTTGCTTTTAAGAAGTACTTTAAGAAAAAATATTTTAAAATAATACATATATGTATATTTTTTTTCCACCTAATTTCCACCACTTCATGTTTAATTTGATATTGACAGCTCTTGGGTTTGTCTCTCCTGGAGACAGCAGAATAAGTCTATATAATTTAATTCTATTCTAGCCTAGAAAATTCTAGCTTTATATGATGAGATGTGATCAGTAAGAAATGACTAATAAATTCTGCCTAAGTTTATGTGTTAGGAATGTCTTTCTGTATTTATCATTCTATGAATTTATGCTGTGAAAGACTCAGCCTATTAAACATATTACTTTGGAGTTAAGTCCAGCTTGCAGCACTGGCTGAAAGGATATTACTACCCACTTCTTGGGCAATAGGAGTGTCAGGAAAACTTTCATCCAGGAAAAAGGAGACACTTCAACCCCAGGACCTCCTCAAGGTCACCCAGCTTGAGAGAGACTGGGGAGGCTGCTTACCTTACCTGCTGAAGGTGAGAATACATGAATGGTGGGAGGAGGAAAAGAGCTGACCAATGAAAGGCTGAATGTGTGGAAGGAAGCAGAAGAAGAGAGGACAGAAAGAAGTCAGGGGGAAAGAAAAGGCAGAGAGGAAAGACATCAACTCTACCTAGACAGCAACGTTTATAAAGCACCAGCTATTCAAGAGCCATTTTGACAATATTGCTGTCTCAGCCAACATGTGCCTGTGCTCATCTTTACTTATTTTTCTTCTCTCATGTAATGCTGCAAGATCCTTTTATAATTTTTATCCTATTTTGTAGCTGTTTCTGTGCTGCAGCCAATGCTGGATTATTTTTTCTTTTCTCTCTCCAATGCTTATTCATATCTGTCAGGTCTGAAAGTCATCTTTTCTGTCCATATCTCCACGTCCTTTTGGTCCCTTTGCATATGTCTCTGTCCTCATTGGACCTGACAGCATCACACAGCTTCACACACGTAATGGTTACCCTTAACATATTGCTCCTCTTTCCTCCAGGTCATTAATGAAGAAGTTAAGTAAGGTCAAGTCTTGTATATGTCCCAGCTAAAATTCTTCCTAAAATTAAAATATTGTGTATCATTAATAATTCTGTAACTTCTGTTATGGAAATAATAAATTATATATTGAAATAATATAAATCTCCTCTCTGTCTGTAATCTCTACAATGGGTGAATCATTTGGAATATTTACTTGATGTGTCTGTGTAGATGTGGTTGTAATCAGCCAGGTAGCTTCCACTGAGACCTTCCAAGAGCTGCCAAAAGAAATCTTGATGATGGAGGCACTTATAGGTCTACCAGAGTTTGATCTACAACACACTGGGGCTGTGGTTGCCATTTCCCATTATGCTGGAAACAATGCAATGACATCCAAAACCAGACTGGTTTTATTTAGATGAGACATAAGAGGCTTCTGGGATCAGGATTGCAATATCTCCACAGCTGTAGCTCACACTTTCATTTTTTCATCAATTTACATTAAAAGTGAAATAACTGAAAATTGTATTATTGTATTATCCTTGTATAATCATTCATGACACTAGGAGCTATCGAAGTTCTCACCAGAATTTGAATTTTCCCTTGTATTTCTTTTCTGCTTCTATGGTCAGTGTTTCAAGACAGATATATTCCATTGCAAGACTTTGGGTAATATTTTTTCCTATCAAAAAACTTAGGATTTAACCATTCATTTATGAATGTATCTTTTATATTATAATTTCCTCTAAAATAATAGTATTTTTGAAATTTTTTTTATTATTTAGGAAAGTTGGAGATTCAGGAAAGGATTTATGGATATGCTTTGGACATGTGTTTTTTTTTTAACCCAGTCCAAGAAATATTGTGTGAGGATCTTACCTGACATCACTGAACTCAATGGGTATTGTAGTCTCTACTTAAAGCCTTCCTGCACAACTTCAAGCCTGTGTCAGTAAGCAAGAGCCACGGACTGCTTACTAATTCCCATGTGGAATCTGATTCAAAGACTATTGGATTCATGGTTTTCCCCCTATAGAGCCATCAGTCCAAAATTAGGTATGATTAAATGCCTTTAATCAGATTTATGTTGAAATCACTGGTACATTTTTCCTTGAGGAAAATTAACAGGGAATGGGAAGCATTAAAAAAAAAGAAAAATCTAAATATTACATCTCAACTTGGTTCATGACATCTGGATAAATTTTTTTATTTTAGAGTTAGAATGCTAAATTCTCATCTGCTACAATATTTTTAATAACTTTCTGCATCATCTTTCATTCTGATGATTCCATATCAGAAAGACCTTGACTGATTTGCTGGCTTATTATTTTAAACTGTCCAACGAAAGTAAGTTGCTTTGACAACAGGGAACCAGCCCCACACAGTGGAATTCTGCAAACAAGCAACATCTAAAAAGCAAATGCAGAACGCTGAAGCTGGCAATAATTAAATATATTGTATACATATGTGTTTATTTATGTCTTGGTAAATCCAACAAGCAACCATGTGAACAGAAATGAAAGTCCATTCCCACTTAAGGCTGAAATTGTATCCTTATTCCTCTGATCAAAGAGCATTTGGGAGCTGGGAACCACATCCTCAAAGAGGATTACAATGCCTCAAAGTTTTGCATTATAGCACATCACACAAGATTTGCTTCCAAATTTTGGCCTCAGAAGTGACACTGAATAGCTTTTGTCTGGACGGCCTGACCTTTCTATTATTGGTACAACAGGACATGTTATAAGTTTGGCTTGTAAAAATAATCTCAACTCAGTGACACTTTGTGGAATATTAAAAATTGTTGAGGCTGGAAGAGTCCCATAGGTCCAGCAGCTGGGAGGTGAAAAGGACACAGGGAGAGTCCGCTCTCTTCCAACTTAAGCACAGGTTTTTTTATGTATTACAGAAATGGACAGTGAGATGGCTTTGTATTTTTTGTGGACTTCAGCTCTGCTGAGCTCACCATTTTACCACTGAAAATTCACTTCATTACAAAGGGAAGCAGTACACTTCAGGAAAATTAAACTAAAATTTTGTTTAAATGAACCATGTTTGTACTGATGGGAGCTACCTTACTTTACCTGGAAAATAGCTTTATATATTTTCTTATTCTTTACTACTATTATTGCTAATTAAAGGTCAAGTTTTCACATTAAACAGAAAGATTTATGTAGGTTTAAGACTATGTTACACTATAGTGCTGTGAGGACAGAAGAGGAGTGTCTGTTCTCTCCATATTACTGTTAGAAAATTGCTGTTCACCACCTCCATATCCTAAGTGACAAATCAAATAAATAGGACAAAAATCTGGAGCAGTTCAGCTCTTCATCAAGTGAGGGCATAAGGGACCCACCATGATTGTTCTCCTCATTGCTGCTAATTCTTGAAAGGCATCACATGCCCCACATCCTTGCAGAAATTGTGTTTCTCTGTGTGCACCTACAAAGCCAGGAGCTACACAAACTCTGATAGTCTGATCCAGCAGTCTGTACACTCTAGGTGGATATAGGATGGAAAGGTGGAGAAGAAAAGTTTAACATCACAAGGAGGGGTTGGTAGCAAAGCTGAAGCAGAAAGCTGCAGCTGGTAGGCATCCAGCCCTGTTCTATGCACTCTGCAGCCTCTTCTCACCAGGGTAGGTCCATCCTGTCACCTCTGCATCCTTCCTGGGACTCCAGAGGTGAGCAGCATGTCTGAGCTCAATGATTGACCCTGTTCCTCTCTTAAGCACTCAGCCATCCTGGTGCTGACACTCCTACACTCTATTTTCCTACACAGCAGTGCCAGCTTAGTGTTTAATTTTGTTTCATTAGAAGAAAATTATTTTTAATTCTATTTCATTATTTCACTTAATATTTTCAAGACTGGTGCTGACAGAGGCTTAAAGGAATCCAATCCCTTTTTCATTAGAGAGCATCTCTTTGCATTCACTTCACATCTCCATTATGGGCTGTCATATGCTGCATGCACAGCAGTAATAGCCTGGCTAGGCACTCAGAAATATCCTGCTCATCTCCACAGCCATGGTGTAACTGAGGGTAAACACAGATCAGTGGTGTTTGCCCATTTTTAATACGGGTATTGCAGGGCTCCCTCACTTTTCCCTGTGTAGTCTAGGTGGCTTTTCCTGATTTAACACCAAACTGCTGCTGTAAGGGGAGGAAGATATTTGCTGAAATCACAACAGTTCCCTGGCAATTCTACTGTCCTCTGTCCATTTCCAACTGTCTCAGCAAGGACCAAGGTTTTATTTGCTCAACAAATATATAATTCATGCATTCTAAAAGCACAGAGTCAACCTGAGACTTGTCATTCAGAAGCTTTTCAGGCTTTTGTGTGAGTATAATGATGCATTTCTCCGTGATACTGTTTTCTAAGGTCTCTGAGGTCATACTGAAGGAGCATATCTTTAGATTCCTTTTAGCTTTTCTCCTGGTATATGACTGTGGTGGGCTGGCCCTAGCTAGATGCCAAGTGCTCGCCAAAGCTGCTCTATCATTCACTAATTTAGCTCATTATTATTTAAATTAAACTAATTTAATTTATTGCCAATCAAATCAGAGTAAGATAATGAGAAAATAAAAACTAAAACTTAAAACACCTTACCCCAGCTCATTCCTTCTTCCTAAGCTTAACTTTATTCTTAATTCCTCTGCCTCCTCTGACCCAGTGTAATTTTTCCCAATTTAGGGAAAAATTGCACCAACAAATTCAACTTTTGCAATTTTTCAGGATAGAATCCTAACTAATTTTTTTAAACTCTAGAAGAAAGCACAATGATCTTAACCAAAGGGATATTAAAGCATTTTGGGTATTTTGGTAAGAACATTATAAAATAACTTTTTTCTATCAGAGTTTCAGTAATGGCATTGAGAGATAGCTATCCACTTGCAGCATAAATACAAGATGGAAGAACACCTTTAGTAGAAATCACATCTTGATTTAGAGGATGTTAATTCCTGTATTAAGAATACTGGATTGTGAATTCATCTGTTCACATTAGCAGAGGGAAAGTCAGGGCATCAGGGAAGTGCTGGGACAAAGGAAAACAAAGGAGAGAATTGTGCTTCCTGCCTATTTCCCACTTTCTCCTTCCCCTCTCCCCTCTGAAAGATAAGAGTCAGTGCTCAAAATCCTACAAAGGTCTCTGCATACAGCTGTAGCAGGGAGGGATTTTTCCCCCCCTTTTTTTTCTTTTTCTAACTGCTTGCTCTTTCAGAGCAGTGTGTTCTTATTATCTGTGAGGCTAGGAGAAAACCAATATATGTCTGAGTGATATTAAATTCACAGTGTGCCATTTCTGCCCCTAGATCTCTAGGTAGCTTTGACTAGCTTGACAATGGTTAAACAATAAGTACTATCAAATTTATTTTAAATAATTATACACCAGAAGAATTACATTGAGAGTCAAATGCTTATAATTTGTGCTGTGCCAGTAGCTTTCAATTAAATCTCAATTTGATCTCTTGGAGCATCCTGGCCCAAATTTTACAGCTAATTCTCCTTGAGCTTCAGGATTTAATCAAGTATTCGGGGGTGAAGAAAAGCACTTCTTAGGTGATGTAATGATCTTGTAGTCTTCCACAAGGCTGTGATATTTCAATGATAAACATGAACAAACTTATAAACAGTTTTGAGGTGGGATTCCTGAGGATGAATCACATCATACACATGTTCATTCTATACATTCACTACAACAGGCAGTGGGGCAATGTCTGTGTGTGTGTTTGTGAGTGTACACGTATAAAGACACTAACAGGATTTGTAGCACTGATTTAATTCCTACTGCAGTTCTTAAATCTGGCTGAGTTAGAAGGTAAGATAATTTCCACATTCACTTTTGTCTCATTTAAATGTGTGACTTGTGTGGCTGGATGTCTAAATCAAAGACAGTGTGAAAGGTGCCAAGCTAGAAGCAAACTGTAAATTGTATTTCAAATTGTAAAGCATGCTTCTTGCTTGAGAAACTCATGTGCTTAGACATAATACCTTCCACAACACAGTTTTTGGAGGCTCTCCTGGGTTCAGGCTAGATAACCTCATACCTGAAGCATAGGGATAACTCTTCCATGAACTTTTAGATACCTGTCCATGCACTTTAACTTCTTGTGTTGTTCCACCACAGTTCACCAAATTTCCTTATAAAACAAAGACATTTCTCTCACAGCGAAGGTCATCTAGGAAATATATTGCTGTTGATGGAAAGCAGTTAGTGATGACCAAATGAGGTACAAAAAGAAACATCAACAAGATATAAAAGCTGTTAGAAAAATACCAAAGAGGAAAGGGTAAAAAAACATTTCAAGGTTGTAACCTCACAGGATTAAAATAGATATTTTTGCTCTTAACTGAGGGCCAATAGAAGTCTGAGGCACTCAGGATTAAAGGAATAATTAGGTAAAAGTTATGAAAGTATACTATGCTGTTTTGCATGAAATCTCATTTCCCTGTTCAAAAACACACACCACCACACAACTTTCTGTATGGCTGAGAAACTCAGCGTGTGACAAACGCATAAAAACTTTGATGGTTGTCTCTCTGTGAAATGCATTGAAACATTAGATTGAAATGAAGGGCATTTTCTTAATCAGTGTGCTGACGGCTTGAAGCGTGGTGCTAACAAGAATCTTGTGATTTGAATGAGATTTAATCAACCCTTAATGGATAGTTTCTGTGTGCGCTGCAGTTACCAGTCACATTCTCTTTGATTCCAGTGATTCGGGGTCATAATGTAAATGTGCTGTATTATTTCTGAAAGACAGAGAACTAAACAAGAAGTTCCTATTGCTGTCTACAACATCTTGGTTTACCATCCATTTACACACAACTTTAAATGCTTTTCTTCTCAGAAACGCATATATGCACATAATTTTAAGTCTACAGTCTTTCCCAACTCATGTGATACATCTCATAGGGATTATAGAAGTGGCCAAGCTTTAGTTTAAATTAAATACTGAACACACTTATCTTTTGCTCTTGGGTATCATTAAGACAGAGCTGGGAAGGATATTTTTTCCCATTGGCAGCATATTTATTCCCTTACTCAACTCTTAAGGCAACAAGGTTGTTTATTCAGCAATGATAACTCTCCTTTGTTGTCTTCTTTTGGCTACTCTGTCCACCTTGCATAATCCCTTCCTTGCACACAATTCACGGCAAGAATCAGCATGTCTTCATCTGTTTCTGTTTAAATTTTTATTCTGTGCCAGCTCTTGTTACTCTGAACTTCAGATATGCAGGGATATTAAGCAGATGTTAGACATGGTGACCTTCAGTCAACAACAGGAAACTGCCCAAAGTAGCAAAACTCTGCAGGGGCTGGACAGACCTCCAAAGTGTGTCTGTGTGGGAGAAGTGATTTTCCAGTCAGCTTTGAACGATTCCTCATGGAAGGAAAGACAAGTAGGAAGTTTGGATGAAACCCCATGGATGAATTAATGGCTGTATGATTCAGAAGTGTACATTTCCTATACAGATTCATCTTACCCAGCAGCTAGTTTAACAGTCTCAACTCTTCAAGGGAGACAAGTAATGGTCCTCAGTTCACGTTATTGTCATTTAGAGATCTGAGAGAGGTCAGATAAGTCAGGCTATAGAAGTGCCAGTTAGATCTGAGACCAGGATTCCATTTCTCTTGCCTCCATGTACCAGCAAGGTCACTCTCTAAACAATATACACAATAAATACAACTTGTATTATGGTCAGTAGACCCAGAGGGTTTGCTTTTCATATGGCATCTTTCCTGTCTCTGAAGAAGACAGTCTTGAACATCCTGAAGCTCCTCTCAAACTGATGTGTGATAAGGTATAAAAATAGAATTAATTGGTCCAGTGATGTCTCACAGTTCAGACATCCCTCCATCTGAAGACACTTCAATGAGCATATCCTACAGGTATTATGTAAAAGACTGTTCTAAGGGGGCATATGCTCCTGTTGACATTGCTCCATTTTATTAAATCTTTGTATTCCCCTGGAAAATAGGCTAGAATGCAGGTACCTGACTTCTCAGGGGAATGAACCAGACACAAGGATGCTCTGAGGTCATTCTTCCTTAGTTCTTCCCACTAGTGCTGTTCTACTTTGCATTAAATGCTTAAATGTCTTTTGAGACAAAGAGAATTGCTCCTTATTAGGGTAATCAGGACATATGCTCTAGAAGTGGGGCACCTGTTTGGTTTTTTTTTTAGTTTCAATGATAATGAATATTTAATTTGCACATAGTAGGACACCACCCACAGATGAAACCAAAAAGGGTAACATCTTCCCACAAGTGGACAAAATACACCATAGTGGACACTCAGCCAAGAGGTCTGAGTTGTTTCCTTCAACTGCTTGATTAAAATTTGAACCCACTGTTTCTTTCAGCTGGAAGATTGCCTTTGCCAACAGACCATGATGAATCTGGGCTCCATTTTGCTTTCATTTTTACAACTAGCTAATGTAGCATGGATTTTTTGCAGAGCAGTTATATATTTCATATTTTTCTTCATTAAGAAATAACAACACAACCAAACTAAATATAGGTTCTACTAGTCCTTCTCCTCTCCCCTCCCATTTCTCAGTTCAGCACTCACACCAAAAAAAAACACACTAATTTGAGCAGGCTCTAATCATCATGTTTAGATCAGAAAAGACAGCTAAAAGGCACTGAAAATCAGTCCAGAGACACCACCATCAGTAAGGATTAACTTAATTTTCCACCACTCTGTATGAATCTTGTGCAGCTGGGACTGTTTTGTGTGTGAATGTAGCCTTAATGCAGATCCCATGTATTTGTGATTTCCTCTGTGAGTTATGAGGATGTGTTCCATAGCCTGTATGTGTACATAGGTCAGCTTTCTGCACATGCAAAATGTCAATTTACAGCTACTAGAGAGACAATTTTATCGTTTACATGTATTTTATTTCCTTTCCCCCCCCCACTCCTATCTGTAAGCAAAATTATTCAGAAGATAAGAAAAAATGTCAAAACCTGAGTATATTTTTTTCAGAATTTTTCATTGTTACCTAAAAATGCAGCTGAAATACACATTGGACCCAAACAATGATTAAAAAAAAAAAAAAAAAAAAAAAAAACCAAACAAAACAGAACAAAGAAGAACATTAAAAGAGAAGAAAAGAAAATAATCTTACTGACATTTCCCTGAAAATTGAATGTTCTTTTTATACAAACACTGAAGACTGGTTTCATTACTGAATGTCAGGGGGTCACACGATAGCAAAAGCTTTTGCATGTCATTCAATCTACACTTCAGCATTTTTCCAACAGGAACTTCGTTTTTATAGGAGAAAAAAGCACCAGGGTAGGGGTAATGTTGAATGAATATTGAACATTGAGACAGGTGCTCTAACACCCTTATTAGTTGCATGGGCAATAGAACCAGGGTATGCTTGCTGAAGCTTAAGGAAAATACTGTCTATCGATAAATTTTAAAATAATCCACTGCCAGTCAGACACTGGGCTACAGCAATCAGCTTTACAAAAGCATCATGATCTTTTTGTTTCTATTCGTTAATCACACCTACAATGTTATCTTCACTGTAAGTCTGAAATTAGATTGTTAGACAAGTTGACAATCTAGTATAGCATCAGGTTTGAGGTGAGAGACCAATCTTCTAGCAGTACCATTAAGTCCAAATTCTTGGAAGACTATAATTACATGAGGATGTTGGCTTTAACTTTGCAATGTAAAGCCTCATGGCTAGAGTGGAAGATGGAGGAACTTTAAAAATTTAAGACTAAAAGCTTAAAAGTCAGAAACTAAATAAGAGTAACAAAAAAAAAACTCAAACCCCAAATCACCTCCTCTTTTTCTTTATAAGACCAAAGATTTTCTTTCACTGCAATTCTCAATTCTACTGCTTCAGTTTAATTCACATCCCTGCCTTCAACTTGCTATGTCACTTTAATCATGTTACTGCTCTTGCAAGTTGTATCTAAAAACCAGTTAATGTTACTTATAATCTTTTGCAGAGAATTTTGAAATCTAGTATGAAAAACACTTCATAGAACATCATCTTACCATCTCTATTATTTGTTATTTTTCCTCCTCACAGCTAACAATCACCTTTGACATAACATTTCTTATAATGGACTCAAAAGATTTGTAGACAATTTTCCAAGTCATTATGTTCATTACATATACTCAGTAACAGACTTATATGCAATGGAAGGTGTTTTTTTCATGACATAAGTGTACATCTGGCTCGAATACAGCTTAACTATTTTGCAGTTCCTTATGTGAGCATTACTCAATCATCCTGCTTAATACTTTCAATACTCTGAGTTTCAGAAGACTAAATGGATTATTTAGGGGTGAATTAAAATGTGTTCAAAGTAGGTGATGAAAGGCAAATTCCGAACAGGATAGGAACAAGCCAATAGCCATTTAACAAAGGATTTAGTTGCCAAAAAAATGGTCAATATGAATTTCTTCCATGCTTGAAATGACTTTAGTAAAGAATTTTTTTTTTTTTTTAAAAAAAGGACGTAAGTAGTATCCATCTAGTTACTTAAATTTAATTCTTAAAAAACAGATTAAGAAACTGCACAAAATAAAGCCAAGTGTTTTGTGCTGAATGAGAAGCTTCTATTAGCAGAAATAATTAGCTCTTCATCATTCACTGCTTAACATAATCTGTATCAGATCTGTGCTCTTCTGTGGAATACACATTTCAAGCAAGGCAAGGATAGTACTGGAGATTCCTACTAACGTACTCCTTAGAAACATGAAACATTTGAAAGAAATGTATCTAATATAAAGCAAATTGTCTCAAGAGTATTTTAAATACTAATGAATTAACAATAAAGAGGTTCCTTGAATAAATACTTGACCTTGACAATCAGTTCTGGTATGAGTTCATTTGAGTCTTGCTACTGGAGCTTCAATGTTACCTTGCTGTACCATTCAGGTTTTGAAGTTTATCCAGTGTTTGTTAGCAGATGGAGATGTTTGAATGACTCTCACTCTCCTGTGTGAGGTGTTTACTCATGGGACTGCTTTCAGACAAGTCAACAAGAGCTGGAAATGTCCAGCATCTTGAATATTCCAGATGCTTTAACTGTATGACTTATGAAATTTAATAGCTAACTTGGGGTACTCAAGTTAAAAAGTTTCAGTAACTTCCCTAAAAACATTTACATCATACTTTCAAAGGAGAAATTAATGGCAGAGATTCAAATATGGTCATAAAACATTTAAGCACCTGTTCCAAACCTGCCAGGATGTGAGCTTAAAACTCTGGCCACTGGCCTAAATGAAACTGGAAAAAGAGCTTATAACTTTGCAAGCCTGTTATAGACGTGAGCTTTTATTCTACTCCTTAAAAGTTATTATGAATGAGAAATTAAAATATAACTGTATTCCCCCCTGTCCCAAATTACACTGCTGTTTTCTACATAAACTTTCCTTTTCCAGTATTGGTGCTATGAACCACTTTCAAATATCACTGGCTGTTTTGGCTGCTCCACAAGACTGTGCAAAGTAAAGCAGGCAGAAAGTCGTTGGGTGGGCAAACATAATGGCTAGCAGATGATGAGTAATCAAAACAAGAGCTTGTGTGTTATGTTAGCCTAATATCAATACTTTGTCTTTCTATTCTATTGGCATTTAGATTGAAAAAGGAAATTCTAAGCAGTACTAAACTAAACACAGTTCATGAATACAAAGTGTTTCTGCCAACAAAGCAAAGATTGCAGTTTATACAATTCAAATGAAGAATTGTTACAAAATTCCATTGTTCATGAATCTGAAAAGCTCTAGCCTATCTATGGGAATTATCTAACACTATGGTGTGTTTACTTGGGTTTTCCTTTTTCTCCTAACCTTGTTTTTTTTTTTTTTTTTTCCTGAGATATGTAAGTAAGTATAAGATTTACCTGTCTTAGAATCTGAGTGTAAACACGACTGTACAGACCTTAGCTGTAAGCCATGGTTTCAAGTACTGGCCCACAACAAAACAAAACAAACAAACACATGAGAAACTATTTGGATATCACTTGAATATCAGATGCTCAGTTGTCTGGTACTCATGGATTATTCTTTAATCTGATTTGGTTCCTTATGAGATTAAGGTCCATTTGCTCCTTTCTATCATCCGATTTTCAAACAGAAGATAACTCATCTTACTTACTTTGGAATTTTATACACCCTTCTATATAATCTGCAGTAATTTTTTAAGTTGAATTAGAAATCAGTTAATTTCTGTTTTAAAAAAATTAAACAATGGACATTTCCACAGAATATCAAGGCTTACAAAGAATGCTACAAGCAAATTTAGTCTTATTTTTAGTCTTGATATAGAATAAATTGTAAATGAAATTCAGAAGATGTAAAAATAACTACAATTTAAGAGCTAGATTTCTTTTTTTTTTCCTATTTTTCTGGAAGTTTTCAGTTGTTTAAGGATATGGCTTTTTGTGCTTACTGAAACTAGAAACCAAAACCTTTCAGTAATAGTTAAAAATAATTTTTTTATTTCTTAATGATGGATATTGTTATAGGAAAAGAAAAGAGTATTTCTGCAAAGGTATTTATTTTCTGAAAATAAAATTCATAATCACAGGCCACCTTAATTAAATGTGTATATATGATTGTTCTTCATTAACATTTAGATGTAGAACCATATAATTCTCTATGCAACTACACAAAATACAGTAATTTACAAAATTAGAGTGTATGGTATGAAATGGACTTGAGAAGTCCATCGAGGATGAGTCACTCCTGTGTTTACATACTTGTTGACACAAGTTAGGCACAAGTTTTTTCTGGTCAAATAAAAGAAAAAGTTCTGTTGGATACTGCTCACAAATAAGAAGGAAGACCAAGAGTAAGAAGGATAAGAGGAAATGGCCTCAAGCTGCACCAGGGGTGGTTTAGGTTGGATATTAGGAAATATTTCTTCACTGAAAGGGTTGTGAAGCACTGGGACAGGCTGCCCAGGAAAGCTGTTGAATCACCACACCTGGACAAGTTTAAAAGTTGTGTAGATGTGATGCTGAGGGTTATAGTTTAGCAGTGGACTTTGTAGAGTTAAGTTAATGGTTGAACTCGATGCTCTTAAAAGTCTTTTTCAGCCTAAACAATTCTACAATTCTACAATCAAAACTAGGATTTCCTTCATGAGAACATGCCAATTTCAATTAGGAAAAAATCTTGGGTACATAATAGATTTATTTTCATCCAAAATAGCATGCCATTCTACTATGTCTTCAGGGTTAAGTCATTCATGAGTAGAATTGATCTCATGTAGCATCAGACGTCTATTACATAGGTGTTTGAGACAATCAAAACTTATAACTAATAGAGGTAGACAAATAGGCACTTTAAGAGTCTGATTCAGATGACCTATCTTAGAAGTCTACTTCAGGATAAGACAAATCATACCCAGAAATCCTTACTTATGTCTACTGACTATAAATGCTGTTTAGACAGCAAATGCCAGTGTAGATACCTAATGTTAAGACACATAACTCCCACATTACATTTTTCCCATGTTCAAAAAGGAATCAGAAAGTTAAATCAGATGTTTCTGCTATATGGATAAGGACCATAACCAAGGAATAAGAAGCTTTTCTTATGCAATGCTCTATCCATGAAGGTAATTAAAGTTATCAGAAACTAGAGTTTGATACATGTCTCTGTGGAGGAAAGCAAAAATAACTTTCCCTCCTTGCTACTTGAGAACTTTTGTTTCATGTGTAAAATTTA
>NW_008591588.1:37402-57015 GCF_000691845.1 Merops nubicus | reverse complement strand
CGCAGGCCCGGCTCTTCCTGCCGCTTCCCGGCCTGGCGCTGCTTCAGAGGCCGCCCGCAGCCATTGTGCAGCCCAGACGGGGCCCAGCCAGACTCCCCCCGCAAGGCCATCTGAGGGAAGGGATTGTTTTATTTATGAGATGGAAGGAAAAAATACAGCTCCCATGTTGATTTTCGTTTGGGATGAAGAGGAGGAAGAGACTTCTCCTATTTTTGGTAGCTAAAGTGTGCTCACCACGCATTGCTTTGAAAGGGAGGACAGGAAGCATAGAGGCTGGGCTTTGGACACACGTTTCGGGCAGGGCGCTCTCCTGGAGGTGGGTGACTCTCATCCAAAACAGCGTGGTGAGCTGCAGCAGCTGGAGCAGGGCCTCCCATGACCCGCAGCACGCTGAGACCCTGGGGGCGTCAGGAGACATCGGCGCGGTGGTCGGGGAGGCCTCGCATTCTCCATCTTGTGAATCTGCCCTTCCTTTCTGTGGCATCTCCTGCAATTCAATGAGGCGCTTTGTTTCAGGGGAAAAATGAAATGTGTGCTTGACCCAAAATGAACTTCAAGGTTTTAAATTCACCAATAAGCCATGACAAAAAAAAAAAAAAAATGGCTTTTTGAGTTTCTTTTCACATTTCTGTGTTGACAGCCAAACAAAAACAAAAAATAAGCATTCACACAATGAAGTTCTGTCTTCCACTTGTTTTTCACATGAATGAGATTATATATTTCTAGTTACTGGTCCCAGGAAACTTTTCTAGATTTTATTTCAAAATTAAATAGAAATGCCTAGGAGAAGAAAAAAATTAAGATTATACTAAGCACGAATAAGTTTTACTTAGCAACTCTGATCCTTGGAGAAGGCTTAATACTATTTATTTTATTTATCTGCTACATTTAGCTGGACAGATTCCATATTCCATTACAGTTCAGAAGTGATATATTTCATCCTGTAATAATAATCCCCAGTTAATTATTACAATCAAACATGTTTGCTTAAAGCCAAGTATATACTAAAAATCATGATGTAGAGCTCATTTTCTTAAAAATCTATGTCATTTTATTCCAGATTTCCATAAGAGAAAATACTATTTTAAAATGCAAACTTGTAGATACAATGGAAAACGAATTCCATTCAGATGATGCAATTAACCCCCAGTATAAATAATCTGTGGTGTATATTGTAATATGATAATGTGAAAGTCCAAAAGAACTCATTCCCAGACCACATCAGAAAATCTACTGAGTCAACAACTGCAGCAGACAATAACAGCATGAGTTAAAGGAGCAGAGCCTTAAAGCAGGTTAGTTCAAACTGTACAGCATTTAAAATGTCACTGACAAGATTAAATATGATCATGCACACACAGGCACTGCATGAATTCACTCAGAAAAGGTTTGGTACATACGATCTGCTTTTAAAGGGACAATTAGTTCAACTTGCTATGTCAAATCACCACATATAGAAGACTCTTCCTGCCTTTGTTTTGCATTATCACCACTACTATTATAGTTTTCAAATAATTTAAAAGGAAAATTATGTGCTTAATCTATTTGCTTAAAATTTGTTTATATTATGTTAAGCAAACACATTTGAAGCTCAGTTTCTTGCCTAAGATTCCCTGTGTACTTAGGATGTGGCTACAGAACGGATGTAAGGAACTGAAAAAAAAAAAAAAGTATTATTATAGCAATAAACATGTTGTTTCAACTGTTCTCTCAGATGAAAAAAGAAAGCCCACCATTTCGGTGAGATACAAGTGATTTAACTACATATGTAGAAACAGTACAATAACCATATGGCAATAATTACTAAAAGTGCACAGTTCACTTTTTCTTGACAAGAGCCACATGGCTTCTTTTAATCTATTGTATCACATATATGATGTAACAGTATATCAATGCAAATCAAACAAACGCAAAGCAGCTTTCCAGCTGAGGCTCCAGACACTCAGAAATCAGGCAACTCCAACTCCTGGGTCCCATTCCCAGCTCAGCCCTTGACGCTCACATTTTCTCTCTCTAGCCACGACGTTAAAAATGCATGGTTTAAATCACCAGAGAAAGCAGAGAAACCACCACCACATTTCTTATGAATTCCAGCTTCAGAGCAAAACTGAGCACAGGAAAAAATATCTCCCTCCAAAAGCCACCCAGAGTGATCACCTCAGCAGAGTTACTTGACTGTCCTCAGCAAATACAGGGGTGCCTCTCTTCCACAGTGGCACCATCACCATGCAGTTTAGCTTAATATCAACCCACCACTTGACTCACAGCTTAAGGCTACAGCAGGACACAAAATTCAGCCAAAGTCCCAGCTACTAAGCAAGGGTATATGGCACTATATGGAAATAACAGCCAAGATTAAATGGCTGTAGGTCAGTCCAGCCAATAATTTCCCAGTTGTCATGCACTTAGAAGTCAGTATGGCAATGTTTTGGAAACTGTTTACTTCAGCATTCTTCATTTCTTCTTGAGACACGCAATATCTAAAGGCTGTAAGAAGTGTCACAGCCCCATGACACAACAAATTAAGCTGTTGTGTGTTCATGGTCCTGGATCAAAGTCATTCCAGAGAGGATCTTGATGGGTTCAAGTCAAGCTGGAACTCTGGGAAGTGTGCTCAGGGGATGATCCAAAACTTTGTATCACAGCATCCCCAGTGTCTGGGATTCCCTGGTGAGGATTACCCTTTCCCCAAGGCCAGCAGTAGCTGCAAGACTCTGCTTCACTTCTACCTGCTCCCACAACAATCCCAGGATCATGCAAGCAGACAAAAATGCCTGCCTGTAAACTGTTTGCTGCTTCTGGCATACTCTGCTTTTGTTTTTTCTTTCAGGATCTTATTTTCGGTGTGTACAGCTGAATGCTGAGCTCTTGGCCAGCCCAAAACACTGTTTTTTTCCCGCCTTGACAACTTTATCAGGCCGCTTCACATTACTCCTTGCAGAAGGAACGAGTTGCTCCAGGAACCACGCCTGGCTCTGCCACCTCTGCCTCCACCAGCTCCCTCACAGCCACCGATAAGGGTGCGATTAGGTGCAGATTCAGGCCCTTGTTGCACTGCTCTGCAGGAAAGTGTAAAAGAGCTGGGTGAGATGTCTGCTCTGAGGACATTGGGAATACCTTCAACAGGCAGTAGATCTGGGCCACAGCTGTCTCGGTGTGAAATGGAACTAGCAAAAAAACCAAACCTCCACAGTGCAATACTGCTCATATCCCAGAGAATACAGGGCATGAGGTAGCCACCTTGATGCCATGCAAGCCAGGATACTTCATGGCTTGCACCAGCCAGCCATGGTTGCCCCATTAGCTTGCTATCTTGTCAGTGGTCATTCAAAACGCAACTGCAGACTACACCTACCTGACTCAAGCCTGTGTCACCAGTTCTATTGCATTGCACAGAACCAATTTTAATAATCCAAATTAATCCTAATTAATAGGGGAAACTGCGGTATCGTCATAAAAAGTGAAAGGTATTCTTCACAGCTGAGGTCTGGATTTCGCAGAATTCACAGATCTTAATTTCGTAACTATATATATTAAGGTCAAACTAGCAAAGGGATTAAGTTAACTTAGTTTCTACTTCAATGAACAGAAAAACATGCTCCCATCATTGTCCCATTAGATCACTTGATTTTACAAACCACATATAAGTAAGATGAACACTTACAACTCTGGAAAAATTAATCAAGTCTTTTTCATTCTGTTAAATCTACAAAGTTTAGATGTGGCAGGAAAGCGAGCTAATTTAAAATTATCGTTTGGGTCAGCGTATCTATTTACAGCGTTCAATTACATGATAATATCATTTTGCACAGCCTTCTTTATATTGGCAGGCTATAAAAGAGCTTCTACGAATGGAACCATTGTTCTGCTACATGCTCTAAGAATAGCATAGGCTATATATAAGGCCTCAGCTCCAGGGCTGTGCAGAGGACCTGCCTTGATAAATTCAGAAGTTTCCTATTGCATCAAAGTTCCTTCCTCCTTTCTCTTCCCAGTTTCTCTTGCCCAAATGTACCAGACTGTATTTGGGCCAAGCAGCTCCCCCCATCTTCCACGTAGATTAGGTACTGATCTCCTGTCTTTTCTTTAGGACAGACAACTGCATTTTATTATGTCCACATTTGAAAGGCTGCTCTTTTGCCATATTTAGCCTAGGCTGTCACACAATAACAGAACTAGGTGTTATTTGCAGGTCATTATTTTCATTTACATGCTAAGAGATGCTGACAGAAAGCTTCCCAGGGCACTTACTCAGCTCTGGACCTCTCTTCTGTCTGTCAGCGGTTGGTGGTTTATCCATAACAGAGCAGTGGCACTTCAGTCCTGAGAATATAATCATAAAATCATTGGGAAGTCTACTGGAAAACTCAATTTAGGTTATTTTGTACTTTCTCACAGAAGTAAAAATATTGTTGTCAATAATATAAAAGTCTTTAAAGCAGCTACAAAGTTCTGCTACTCTTTTAGCTGGTGAGAGGAGAGAAATAAAAAAAAAAAAAAAAAAAAAAAACAGCTTCTTATTTTGTGGCTGGTTAAAGAAACTGTAAGAATGTCAGTGTTGGTGATGTTTGATAATGCATACAGGCAGGGTGGGTAACAAAAAATAGAACATGAACTGGCAGAAAATATATCCTAGGTTTAAACCAAGGAGATCACAGAGGAAACAAAAAGTTATTGAAGGAGCAGCAAATCCTTTTTACTCCTGTCAGAGATTTTCCATATCCTCCCAAATCAGGGTCTGCGTGAAGGAAAAGGCAAAAGCGCAGCTTACACAGCTCAGACAGACCCCCAGGGAGTCCCAAGGGCGCTGTGACCTCCAGAGACAGGAGATGCTTTAGCGAGACTGCTCTGCTCTCTGCCTGCAAAGGCCTGTGCCTGAGCCCTGAACAAAGCCACTGCGGGATGAAAACCACCTGCACAAAGCTGCTGGTATCTGTAAGGCTTTGCCAGTGCTTCCCAAAAGCCTCCTAAAGAGAAATGTAAGAAGGAGGGCACTGCAATTCCCAAATGTCACTAGAGGTAGAGGAGCACTCATCCCCAAAGTCCAGAAGTGCCTGACAGGCAGCCGAGAAATCAATCCAGGAAGTCACCAAGAGGCTAGATTCCATCAGAGCAAGTGACTGAAAGTTATGTGAGAGTATTTTTTCAGATTTGTAGATGTTTTCAAAACTATGCAGACTGTTTCCATCCATTTTTTTTTTCCTAATCTGACTCACTCTGCATCCCAAGCACGCAGACCCAGGAATGCAGTAGTCTGGCACTAGTTGCTCAGGAGAGAGAAGAGGACCCAGCTGCTATTTATACGTTATACGCTACTATGCACTCTCTCTTAGCAAGTGACTTCAGACAAATACTTTAGGAGCAGACCCTCATTTTATTTCAGTTTTAGAAATCCCATCAGCATACTCACTGAAGGAACAGCTCTTAGAAAAGCTGGATGTAAGCTTATGGGGCTAGATTTTAAAACCATGTTAGTTCTGGCCTGTCTTGGTCCCTCTGGAGTTATTTTGGCCAGCACTCTCAGTTTCTGAGAATCTCACAGATAGTATTACAGCAGGGAGACTTCTTCAAGCACACACTCTGATGCACTATGGGGACACTTCTGCCTTCTCTGGAACTGGAGAGAACATCAAAGATATAGAAAAATACAGGCAGCATAGCCATATTTCAGCAGACCCCTCCCTTCAACTCCCACTCAGTTGTGTGAAAACTTTATGTTGGATCAAAGAAGATCTTGTGAATAAATAAATGTGGTAAACTTTGCCAATAGAGCAGAGACCATTTAAAAGTACAAAGTAACACAAAATGCTTTCACTAATAGCTACAGTGCTTATCACTTTATGTGGGCATTCCCATTTCATATACTTGAAACAAACACTCTGTCTCCGTTCTCAAGCAGAGCTGGTCTTCTGTGTAGCAGACAGTGCTAAGAAACAAGGTCCAAAAACATCTAAGAAAGTGGAAAGGAACAAGGAAAAGAAAAGAGCGCTCAAGATACTGCTTCAGCTGAGGGCTGTGAAGCCAATGATGAAATACCTAGTAAATGTGAAGAAGTAAAACCTGGCCTTCAGAAAAGAGGTCACCCTGGGTTTAGAGTGCACTGAACAACTCTGGTTACTTCTCTGAAAAGTGTGTTTTGGCTTTACCATTAGCAGTATCCCTGGATCATTTGGCCTTCCCATTGACTCCTGCCAGGATTTAATTACAGTAGCTGTTCTAGGATGTATGCAAAATATAACATGCAAACGTGTTACCTGGCAAAGCTGAAATATAGGTGAGCACCATCTGTTCCACTTGGGTGAAAGAGTCACTGAGCAGAAGGAAGAAACAATTTGCTGAGAGCTGCAAGCCAAATCTGTGGCAGAGCCAAGCTTAGAAGCCAGGCATTCATCATTTCTAAGGAAAAAAAAAGCTTTGGAATGGTGACTACTTGCTGAATTTGAGCAAAGAGAGAGACAAGAAAATCCTTTCCACTAAAACTAAGTGCAATGTGTGATTTGATTATTCAACTACAAAAACATCACCGATGAAAAATGCACCAAGCAGCGTGGCACACTGAAAGGTAACGAGCAATAAACCGTGATGTGAGACATGATTACACTAAGTCATCTGGATAATGTGATAGATCCCATAATTCATTATCATCCCCCAAATAAACTGCAAAGCTGGCTTCATTACTTACACCTGTAACATCACCAGACTGTAAGTGCTCACTGCTGGTAGAGGGAAGCTTCCACTCATTCTGAGCATGGCAGCACAAGCCACCCTCCAGATACCTGTACACTGAAATGGCCCCGCTCTGCTCCCATAAGCACCCTGCATAAATCCCTGAGGGGTCCATTTGTATTCTTCATGTTTCTGTAGCTTAAGTAAATCTTTAACATGGGTGGCTGAACAGTATAGCATCTTCATTTTCTTCAAATAAGAACCCATTTGATACCCTTATACAGCAGAGATAATTTTCCTTGATAGAATGCTTCATGAAAATGGCTTATTTTACAGAGATAAACAAGAAGTGAAATGCCATTAAAAAAAAAAAAAAAAATCACAATACTAAGAACAAGGCTGAATTTAAGGAAAAAAAATAGAGGAAGATTTAAAAAATCAATCTGAAGGATAAAGGCTTTACATAAAAGGCTGAAAAAAATACAGCATATAAATCATTTAAAAATGCCCAGAAGAGGCCTGAGAACTCAGGTAGCACATCTTTGTGCTTTAAGGCCTGACTACACATCATTTCTGACATATTTCTCAAGCTTGTTTTTAAAAGCTTCAGCATCAATCTTCACAATCTTCAGGCAACCACTTTCCACATTTCACTATCCTTTCCCTGAGAAAGTATTTCCTAACACTTTTTTCTGCTGAAACTTCATGCCTAAACTTTTTTTTTTTTAAACATAAACCCATTAACTCCTGTCCTAGCAACAGTGGATGTATAATGATACCACATTGCCTTTGGTTTTGCAGTAACATTTTACTTGTTTGAAAGTTATCAGGAAGTTTTCCTTCACTCCTCAGAGAAGAGTGAATAGCTTGCTTTCTGTCTCTTTCCTCATATTTTAACTATACCTCTGATCATTCCATGGCCTAGGAAATGGTCATCTCCAGCTGATCTCTGTATTTCTTCATGTCAGGTGTTTAACCTTGCACACACTGTTCCTGCAGAGAGCTCAAGAGAAGAATAATCTCACCTGTGACATACAACCCTCCTCAGTCCTGCTTCCGCTACAATACTGCTTTTCCCAAAGCATCTGGGCACAGATTCTTACCAGGAATCTTACCTTTTAACTAACCTGACAAGGGAGCCTTTCCAAGGAGAAGCACCACCTCCTTCTGCTGCTGGTCACTGCTTCCCTGAAGGGGTTAATGGTTGTGGCCATCCTGCACTACAGAAAGAGCAGAGAAATTTGAACGCCTTACCAGCACAGTTGCTCATTCACTAAATGACAAACTCCCCACATGCTATTGGTGCTGGAGACAGACTTTAAGCTTTGATCAGGGAGTTTTCACGTTCTGGAATTACCAGTGTTAAAAACACATTCAGAGATAAAAACACATTCAGAGATGGCTGATGGTCTTCTACTTAAAAACACTAAGTGTTTTTAAGCCTTGGGCCTGCAGCATGAGGCACTGCAGCTGAGCTGCTCCAGGCAGGGTCAGTGCCTGCCCCACTCACAGGTATGGAGAGCTGATTCTTCTATGCACATTGAAGGTTTCACATTAAATGACTTCTCTCTATAAGCAGTTGAATTGTGTCTCTGCTTTTGTTACAAGCAAAGGGACCAGTTCAGAAATACCTTCCATATTAGATCTCTAGTGAAACCAGAAGAAAGAACTGCTTCTGCTGTTGTGCAAATCAGTAAACCCCGTCAGTCTTCAGACATGCAAAACCTTCCAGGAAGCCACCTCCTAGAGACAGTCTGGGTCTCTGCTGCACCCAGCATCTTAGCCATTACAAAAAGGTAACCTCACCACATAACATTTGAGAATTAAAAGCAAATATATGTCACTGACAGTATTCCCCCATCCTTTCATCTAACAGTCATCACTGTTAAAACACTTAGCCACTGTCACAGAGTTTTTATTTCCAGAGACCTTTACACATATTACCACCAGTGGTGGAAACTGTGGTACGGAAGAAACACAAAGCATATCTGCAGAAGTGAGCAGAGCTCCGTCTCAGAAGCCTTTTATCTGTCATATGATACTTTCTGGTGAAGTGACCACATCTGACTTGCGAGTCTTAATCATGTACTTTGAATCAGACAAAGGAACTATCAGCGATAGTAACAGAGTTATCCAGGACTGGAGGTGGAAGTCCCCATTGTTTTAAGCAAGAGTTAGACAGTATTACCACATGATCCCCTCACTCATATTCTTTGAAATGTTATGAAAACATTTTTAAAGCAATATTTGCCACAGGGTGGTCATTCATATTATATCTGTCTTACCCTTCCTTTTTTCATCTCTGAGCAGCTCATTACCAGGGGATAATACTGGTGCTGTAATACCACTTTCCCTTGGGAACAAAATAGTCATCATCTCTGCATTTGAGAAGGATCCTGCTTGGGCCTTTCTGTGCAGGCATGCACAGCTATAAAGGTTGCTTGATAAAAACCTTTTATTTTGTTCTGTTCTCAGTTTAAGAAATACAGGTACAATGTGTGATCATTTGTTTCTAGAAAGGAGTTTTGAATACTCTTTTTTTTTTTTTTTTTTTTTTTTTTCACAAAGAGCAAGTGCATCTGCCCATTAAGACAGAAAATAAACTAAAGATGCCGTTAAATGTAACAATGGTGATGTCACTATTAATATTTTTCTATTAGTCTGTAGACTATGATAAATATTTCTTTCATTAGATTTATGACTCAGCTCTGTATTTTCTTCTTTCTAGAATGTAACTTACTAGAACTCATAGTGTAATAGGTTTTATCAGAAAATGACCTGTTCAAACCAGCCCAAGAAGTCAAGGACAGAGTGAGAAAGAGCACAGAAGGGAAGACTGCAAGTGCCAGCAAACGTGCTGAAATCTTTTTACACAGTCCACTTGTCTGTATTTTAGGGGAATTTCTCAAAGAAATATTTCAGATTTGGGCTTAGCAGATGACACCATTAGTGGAAAGGAGGAGATAAAATATAGCTAATATCTACAGAGGTAAATGATGAGACCAAATCCTGTTGTAAGAAACTTAGATTCTGTTTTATTTGCCTGAAACACAACTGTCCCTCAAACTCCCTAAATCAGACTCTGGTGTACTGCACTTTCCATCTGTGGAAGATTTAAGTTAAATTCATCCCACTATTCCAAGTTATTATCAAAACCTCCATCAAGAATATTTAGACAAAAGAACAGTGCCTTTGTAGAAGCCCAGCCACGGGGCTTCTTGCAGGCTGCAGGGTTCATAGCCGTGCTAAAAGTTCCCCATCCGTAGGACAAAACATCACTCAGCTCCAACCACAACAGAGCACCTCTACTGCTCCACATTGGCTCTTTTTAGGAGGGCAATCTCCACTCCAAATATTACAATTGCTGTTTTCATATTGCTTTGCTTTTGAGAACAATGAACTTCAGAGAAATATAAAGGTAAAGTACAAATACTAAGACAGCCTAAGCTTATATACAAAGTGGCGGTGCTTTTCTGCAAGAAAATGGGACATTTCACCCTGTCCCTTGTCCCAGCTCCATTTCCCAAAATGCATGCAAAACAACCTCCAAAGAACATTGTCCAGTTTGCCCAAGACCTGCCCAAGACACCAAGATAGTGACGGTCACACCTCTGAGCCAACAGAAGGAGGATAATGGCAGAGTGGAACAATCTGAACCAGAAGTATTTTTAAACTTTATCATCAAGGTGAATTAAAACACTGTACTTAATGATTAGCTGCTTTCAAGATTAACTGTAGTATCGTGAGAAGAAACGGGCTAAAGTCACATAATAATTACATGCACTTTGATGTTTATTAAGAACAGCTTCTCTTGTAAAATTATAATGCTGCATTCACAGATCAGAGTTTAAGCTCCGATCAGCATTTTTGTCTTAATATTTAGTGAGATTAGTCATAAACATACAACTGGATAATGCTTTTTAAAAACAATTTATATATAGAACTTTTACTGCAAGTGTATGACTGAGTTGATGTTATCTGTGTTAAATCTATCCACAACTGTGCGCCTCACTCTTGTGTACAGAGGTGCATGTACATGCATATTTTAGCTTTTGACAGATAACTGTACTTCTACTTCTGTGTAAGGCTCTATGTTTGCAGGAGGTAAAAATCCCACCTTACTTGGAAATGACAGCAAGTGTCAAAAAAGAACTTTGTCCCCTGTGACTGGATTGGGCAAGTTTGTAAAGTGCTGCATTGCTTACATAGCGTGTGTATGAGAGAGAAAACAAAGAGGGAGATACATGAAGAACAAGTATCCTTTCATAAATTCTCATCAGTATTTCATAATTTCATAAATTCTCATTCATACATCTAGAGAAGGGAGCAAAAATAACTATTCCTTCAGTTTGCTTCTCCTGGAACAGAAACTACAGTGACTAGGTAAGTCAGTTGTGCTCAGTACATACTAACCCCTGCTGTCATCATAGATGGGTGTTTTCCAAGCCTTTGTATATTCATTATACAAGATCCTGGAGAGGCAGCAATTGCTGTTATTATTCTTTTCTGGATGGAGACTGAAGCAGAGTGAAAGAAAGGGCATAATCTGAATGAATAAATAAATAAATAGGCACTTAGAGCAATTTAGGAGAAATTTAAGTGTGCAGGTTCGAGCAAGTGATCCATCAGATCTCCACCCAGCTACCTAAACTGTGGGATGTCCAAGTTCTCATCAGTCAAGTAAGGCTCAAGCTCTTGTGTATTTTCTGAGCACCTCCAAACTCTGCCAAGACTGGGTTAAGCCTTGTCCAAAACATGGCAACTGTGAGCACAGAATAGGACACCAAGTCAAACCATATTCCCCGTTCTTGCCAGGTACAGACCCAGCACTCTCACCTATCACCTCCTGCCTTAAAAAATGTAGTAGTGGGAAGAGTAAGTGGGAGATGAAATCTCACTTTGAAGCTGGGCCAGTGTATAGAAAGGAGTAATACAGTATTCAGAGCAAGTGTAAGGCCAAAGAGGACAGCACTCCAGTACTGAGTCTGAGGTTCATGCTCCTATGTCCTGTTCTGGTTAATACAAGAAGCAGAAATGATGAACTGAAGAAGTCGTAACTAAGCTGAACAGTTAGCTACACTGCTCTGGACTGTTCTCCAGAGCTAGCTTTTGTAAGCTGAGTTCAGGTATCTACACTAACTTCTGCTTGCAGCACAGTCATAACATTTAGAAAAGGAACGAGTAGGACTGCATGGGTCAGGGTAGCTCTGGTGAAGCAGACAGAAGACAAGAGAAGGGTGGCTAACCTCTGCACAGTCCCAGTTTGAAGTTCACAGCTCTGAGAAAATCGCACTCTTCAAGGTAGCCAGAGATGCAAGGTAGTGCAGGATTATAATTAATTTTACTGGTTTTGTAGACAATGCCAACAAGGAAAAGTGAATGTTTTCTAGTCATTACAGGCAAAACTTTTGAATCTTCTAAAAAATAGTACTAGAAACTGAAAAAAAGGGGGATTTTAGATGGAGCTCTCACACTTGTTCACTACTAATTAATAGCATTTTTATTGGTCACTTTAATGGAGCAGGAATTCAGGCATCAAATCTGATTACATATCCAGCCTGGAATTAATTCCTCTGCAAGTCACAATAGACAGACCAATGAGGCAACACAAAGCAAATTGTCTGTCATACCTTACCCATCACAGTGGAAATTTTGTTGTTTAGAGCTGCCAGTTTGTAGGCACCACATTCAGGATACATCTTCATATTTTTTAAAATCCCAGTCCCAAAGGCCATCCAGCTGCACAGACAGATGAGCACTGTTTACATTCCTACAGCAGAACGAGATAATACAAGAATGGCAAAAATTCAGCCAAATCTGCTGAAGAAAATTCTCTCCTTTACAAAGCATCTTAATTCTGAGCAGTGGGATTTTCCACAACTGTAGAGTGCCATTTTCCAATTTCTGCACTTTCAAGTGATCTATTGGCTGGTCTTGCACAACTATAAACACAGCGGTAAGTTTTTTAAATTACATCCTTTTAGCCGGATACTTTGTTAATCTCCTATTCAGTTTCCTGGACAGTAACTCTGAAGAATAATAGTTGAGTTGGAAAAGCAGTTCATTTTGACATGAAAGACTTGTCATTCTTTTCCAACTGAATGAAGAGAACGTGTACAGTACCCTGCTTTAAAAAAAAAAAAACCACATACGTGCACCATTTTCCCCCCTACCCTCACCTCTTCAGCTTGTACATCAAAAGAATGTTCATATTATTATACAATGGATTGATATTCTGGTTTAAACCATAAATGTTTGGGAACAAAGGGTTTCAGCAAGAATGATACTCCAAAAGGCAACAGTGAATTTCAATTTGTTATACAGCTTCAGTACAAGCATATATGAAGCATTTCTTTATTAATGAGAAAATATGAAACACTGATAGAACAAGGATGAACAATTATTTCTTTAGATTAATAAAATTTTACATAAGAGGCAAATCTGGCTCTTGCTGCTTTGGTTTCAATGGAAGTCAGATCAAGCATTTGATGTACATCCTATGCTCTGAGCACAAGAGTGCAAAAATTAAAGTATACAATCCAAAACAATATTAAGGACTGCCTATCCCATATCACAGGTTAATATCTACCAGCCTACACAAGAACAATGAAATCTAAATTCCTAAATGGAGATCAGATGGCACGGGAGATTATAAACATAATATAGGTCATTTCATCTCTAGTTTTCTGTTTTACATATAGTATAAGTGAGTAGAGAACAAAAATTAAATCATCATCATCAGACATCTGCTAGTAGGCAAATGAGCTGATTGCAGTCTAACTTCTTCTGGACACACAAATAAATTGGGACGGAGCACAGGTGGGGAAGAGAATCATAGACTCATAGAATCGTGTTGCTTGGAAGAGACCTTTAACATCATTAAGTCCAACCGTTAAACCAGCACTGCCAGGTCACCACTCACCCTGTGTCCCTAAGCACCACCCACATCTGCACATCTTTCAAATACCTCCAGGGATGATGACTCCACCACGTCCCTGGGCAGCCTCTTACAATGCTTGACAACCCTTTTGGTGAAGAAATTTTTACTAATAACCAACTGAAACCTCCCCTGATGTGGCAGGGGAAGCACCAGAAAATGTTTACAGCTAGAAACCTTCCAGCCTCTCTGAGAGAAGCCTAGCACTGCCTCATCTTTTGATCATTAGTGTCCTCACTGGAAGTTGACAGGCAAAACACCACAGGAATGGAAGCAGCATCTTACTGGGAATTTTAGTCTCCAATGCTTTAAAAGTTTTTTACAGGCAAATCTGTCTTTAGAAAAGGATTTGAAAGTTACATAATAAATAGCTCTCCTATGTTAGAAGGAAGCCAGAAAGTGTTCTGTTTAATTGTACGTGTTGTTTCACAAGAAGGCAGGCTTTCAGACACTTCATCAGGACTGTCATCACATGTCATGGCACTGATTTACATTTAAAGGGGGAAAGGAAGGATTTTCCTCTCTAGTTCTAGGCTCTACCATAAACAGGCATGAGTTAGGTGAGAGCCAAATTTCAACTTTCATTGCTAGGCCAGTGAGCTACAGGCAAGAACAAAAAGGCATATGACATGCTGCAAAGACAGATACTCCTTGAGTAAGTCAGAATAAGTGCTTCTTAAGAGAGCCTCTTTCTGGGGAATGTGGACAAACACCTTCAGGTTTCACTGACAATGGAGTAATGCAGAGACATACAGGAGGATATGGCAATACACAACTGAAAGCAACAGCTCTCACTGTGAGCTAATACCATAAATACTAAAAATTAGAAAAGTCTATGGAGGAATGAGATGCTCCAGATCATAAATTCATTTTCCTTTCTTCCACTTACATTTTGGTTTTTAAAGTTCATAAAAGTATTACTAGTTTGCTAGATGACCTTTAAATCTCAGAGATTAGGCAAAAAGTCTACAGCTAATATGCAAAGTACTCCCTTTTTTTTAATCAAAGCAAGACAGCATGGCTGTAAAGTCCAGGCAGAACCAAACTTCAGAACAGCAACAACAGCAAAGAGTTAACATCAGCCAATGGCAAGCTATTGTTGTCATTTTCAGGAATAATTATTTGAACTAAAATTTCAGGCGGTTTCTGAAATGTGAAAACATCTGTTCAAGAACCTCAGAATAAATTAAGTCATCCCAATATATACAAAGAATGAATAAAATAACTCCACAAATAGGCCAAATACTCTTCATTGGTTACAAATATTTAGTCAGTTCCATTCCAATTCTTAAACAAGGAAAACGGATCCAAAGCTCAGAGGAGAAATTATAAATATGTTTCAGGCTTCTTAAAGTATTGCTGTTAAAGGGAGGATACAGGAACATTATGAGTGAAAAGTTGTTAGAGTTTATTGTTCAGTTTTAATTAGAATTTAGGCTAGTGAAATGCATACAGGTAAGTAACATGTAAACTAGATGAGATAATCAAAAGTCATGCACAACAGATTTTTATTGCTATATTCTTCATCCTTCCAGTTTAATGAACTGTTGGTCATGTTCCACAGAGGTGAAGAGGTTCTTCAGGGACACAGCACAGGGTTCTGACACTTTCTTATTAAATAGTACCATTGACTTCTGGAGATATGTTTAAAGTAATATAAAACACCATTATTTTTATACCTGGAACAAGTCAGAAGAATGAACTATTCCTTCATTCCAGCCCAAGGGAAGGCTTTACACATAATACATGTTGTGGTGGGTACTGTTACATTTTGTTACAAGCTACATCAAGTTTAAAACCACTGTTTAGACAACACTTCAGTTGTCTTACTATTAATCAGGCTTTTTCCTTTTCAAAAAGATCTTACTCCCTTTTCTGTTTGTTTGTTCCTTTGCTATGATAGTAAACACTCAAGTCTTAGTTCAGGGTACTCCTCTTAGTAATGTTGTGAACTATAAACACAGTTGATGTTATACAAAATTTGTCGGATAGGAAGACCTTGTTGTTACAATTGGTGTTGCCTATCAGATGTTTCGCTTGTTAGCATCAAAAGGAATTGGTTCTTTTCAGTTCTTATTTTCTTTTTGCTGAACTGCAACACTCCTTAACATTCAACGTTGCAAGATCTTTAAGGGTGAAACAGCACAACATGGATGTTGATGGGAACACTGACCAGCCAATTCAAGTTTAATTTTCATTTCTTTCTCTAATTACCCTCGACTGAAATGCAGCAGTCACTATTTTCAGCTGTTTTGGGCTGTTCTGTCAGTAGCTGATCCAATAGAGAGAGTGGAATTGAGGAGCATGGGGAGACCAAACCCGCTGCCTGCTCCACAAGAAAGCACTTGCAAAGCCATTTCTGGATTTTAACCTTTTTACTGCCTTCTGATCAGCATCTTTTTCTGCACAAACTATTGTTACGTTCTCTGTCTCAAAAAAATTTGCAGAGTAAGCCACAAAGAAGGTTAGAGAGGCCAGGACACCGCTACTCCTGAAAGGAGCAGTTTGGGGAGCAGCAGGGTGGGTTTGGGAACATGCTTCCCCACAAATGGGCGGTGCCTTTCTCCTGCCCCTCTTCTATCTGCTTGCTTGGACCCCTAAGCTTCCTTTATGCCAGCACCAGTACTTGTGGTGGACCAGACCTGACCTGGTAGAAGGAAAACCCAAAAGAAGTAACTATGATCAGCACAGAAATGCTGAAAGCAAGAGTCAAAACAAAGCACGCGGGGGAAATGCAGGACCACAGCTCTCAGTGAGTGCAGCCTTGATTCTGCCTCAAACCTCATCCTTCTGTGGAATAGCCCCAAGCCACGTCTGAGCCATAACCACAAGCAGGAGAGAGCCCAGCCTTGGCTGGGATGCAGCAGTCAGTTTGCTCCATGCATCCATAAGCGGGTGGCAACCCAGCCAGGGGCAGGGTGGGGAAGGTGGCTGGGCCACAGCCAGCGAGCCATGCACGCTGCCCACATTCCCCAGTGAAAGTGGGCAGGTGATCTGACTAGAGTTTAGTTATTTATACCAGCAAAGAGTTTGTCTCATCGACATCATATTTTCTAACCAGCTATGCTGCTTCTGTTGGCCAGTAACATCTCGCTCAGCGCTGGACGGGCACTGCTCCCAAATAACTCGACTCCAGTTTCACATTCCTCACCTCCACATTCGTGCTGCCCGGTGGTTTATTTTACACATTCTCTGGCCTCGAGAGGCTGCTATCGTGTTCCTCCACCCCAGCCACAGCCCTGCCTCCCTGTCCCCTCTTAATAGGGTCTTTGTCAGCTGCCATATGGGGTCAAGCAGTGGCACCTGGGAGAAGTTCTTGCCCGCAGACCTGCTGCCTGCCTCCCCGGGCCCTCCTCCGAGAGCCACCAGCCCTGATCTGCTTTGCACAGGGCCCTCAGTGGTAGGAAAAATGGAAGGTGAGGCACTGCACAAGGCCAGCAAAGCAAAGCCCCGACGCCTTTCTTCACCTACAGCGTGTCTTCGCCACAGTCTTGCACATTCCCAGGAGGAAATTAATCCTCCAGAGCAATGCAAGTAATTTCTTCAGGCCAGTCTGGCTGGAGCAGAATTCCTGTTCTTTGCTTTAATCCTAGACCATTTGCCTACTTCTGTTAAAAAGACACACCATTTTAGTTAATCTCACAAAACTGCAAATCCAAGATTACACTGAATTAATCCCTTAAAATGGCTTACCGAGATCAAACTATATGACAGTTACAATGTGAAAGTGACAGTTATTTCTTAAGACCTTTCCCAGTTGTATCTTAATTACAGGGCAGGTAAATGAGAAAGGCGGCTCTGCCAACAGGCATTTCCAAAAGACAACACTTTCTATTCAGCAATTACTGTAACAAGGCCTTAATCCTCCATTAGCGTTACCACAGGCTCCCGGGATGCCAATCAATACAGGAACCCCGGGTTGATCTGGCATCAAACTCTGAGCTGCCCCTGGAGCTGGAGACAATGCATGGGATTTTGCCAGGGCAGCACACACAACTTGCCACTGCTGTTTGTCCAAAACGCCCGGTGAGGGTGCACGGCCACCTCTGCCTCACTAATTACTGCTTGGGAACGCAGGTCACACGTCAGGATGCAAATCTCTGGAGGAGCGAAAGCAACAGCTAAGTACAATAGGGTTGAACTCGTCATGAATAGACAGCTAATAGGTAAATATTTGTGTACCTGTACACTTCTTAAAGGCTGTATTGAGCTCACTCTTCAAAGGGTGGGTTGAAAGAGCAGTGCCTACCCTCTATTTATTCCCATTAGAGACTACTATTACCCCTTTGGACCAAAGTCTTTAACTAACGTTCAGATTGTTTTTGTTGAGGAAACTGAAGATTGAATTGTGTATAAACAGGGTATCAACCCTGTTTATTTACTGAAAATGGGCACTAAATTGTATTTTACTTAATACAATCATCAAACAGTAAGGAGGAATTTCTTTGCTCTTTATTCCAAGTCTTTTATTCACCAGCCAGCACTTCACCCAAAAAGCATGACCCTTTTTCTTGTTATTTTTTTTCCTCCTCTCAGGGCCCCATTACTGAAGCTCATTTGACCATTCTTGGCTTTATCCAGTGGTCTCTGCTTGCTTTTGTGGTAACCCGGCTGCACTGCCTACACACTGTTTTATCCAGCTCACACCCAGACATACCCTATTCTGCACTTCTAGTCCCCTCTGAAACCCTTGCGGTGATACAGCTCATGTCCCAGAACACCTTTCATGTATGGCCATCAACCCCTACCATTTCAGCTTCTTTACGTTCATTCTAAAGCAAAGGTGTCTTTTACAATCATCAGCTTGCAAGAGGCTTCAGGTAGCTTCCACCCCAATGAGATGCTCGTTTCTGCAACAGTTCTGGAGTACTCTGGACACCCTAGGTCACTGCAACAATCAGAGCAAGTCAGTCTCCCCACACTGTGCAACTGGTAAGCGCCATAGGCGCATACTGAAAACATCTGTTTCCATAACTTTTACTCTATTATTTAGTCTTTTACTTTATAATATTACTCTTTATTTTACTTAAAGCCAGATTGGCAGATGTGTGAATAAGCCACAGGAGTGAAGGAAAAAGCTATGTGGTTGTTCATTCCTTTCTGCCAGGTATCACATCACAGAGAGAAGCTCCTACCTCTGCCTGCATGTGCTACAGGACAGCAACACAACACAAACGGTGGCTCTGGCCAGCTGAAGCTAGGGACAGACAATATGACTCAGTTTCTGTACACTGTTTCATCTTTCCTCCTGCTACAAGGGAAAAGAGTAGCCACGGCACTTGCAGAGCATGCTCCTGCCCCTGTGGTACCATGGAAGAAGGGAATTCTTGAGTACTTCAGTCCCTTGACTTCCCAAAGATCCCATAACTGGAATGGCCTCTCCATGACATCATAAGTCAGCTACTGATATTAAACAACACCCATATCTTACTTTAAGACTGCTCCAAGACTCTAAAGACTACATTATCAAGAAAATAGGAGGTAAGAAATTAAATTCCTTTTAAAACAGCTAGACTATGTTTCAGTAGGCTTTAATCAAACCCATACAGCATGCAGTTTAGTTGTAGATCTTTACTGTCAGTAAGAAAGCCTGAGAGGTGAGAGTTATCATTGTTTTCCTTGCATCCTGAAGAGAGACGTTCATTCAACTTCACCCCTCAGAAGCTACACCAATAAATTACACTTCTTAAGAAGCCTACACAAAACTCTCTTCACAGCAGAATCAAAATGACACATTTCTGTAGAAGGAAGTGAAAAGAAAATGAAAAGAAAACACTGAGCTTGTCAAGATCTCTACCCCAGCTAGTTCATTATCCCCAGGTAGTACCACCAATAAATGTTAAGGAATAAAGATACACAAGACTGATATAAAGATTCTGCTTCCTGTTGAAGTTATCTTACTTTAAGAACCATAGGTTATTTTACAGCCTGAGGTTTTTCTAGCACTCGTTACCATTTCTGAGGATACTGCTATACAGCAGCTATTTACCAGAACTTTCAAGTGAATAGT
>NW_008591588.1:33942-37371 GCF_000691845.1 Merops nubicus | reverse complement strand
CTTTCCGAAAGCACACAGTGGCAATGAGCTCCACTCTTTGATCACATATTGTAAGAAAATTGTTGCTGCATGACTATCTGTCCTAAATTCAGCTACCTGAAAACTTTATTACTTATGATTCAAGGCAATACAAGTATTCCTACTCACCCTGGCTCAATATATGGATTCTTTTAGGGCAACATACCGGCAGATTTCCATTAATTAAAAGCTGTTCATTACAGATATATTTCACTGCTGTATTCGTTTCATTTTACATTTTGTTTTGTGCTTTCTCATGCTGTAGCATATCTGTCCACACCCTAAAGCATTCAGTGTGGAAAGTGTATCTAATGAAGGCAGAATTTCAGGCACATTCCTGAGAAAATGTGAAACAAAGCAAAGTACCTTGACAGCTTCTGTTATTGTTTGGACTTGATTTTAAAATGAAGCCGGTAATCTTTTGATCATATACACTGTAAAACATTATTGTGCGGCCATAAATACTATTTCCTGCCTTACGAAAAATCACAGGCTATTTTCCAGATGCATTGTAGCACATTGGGCATGGCATCAAAAGCCAAGATCAATGAATTCAGAAAAAAATGTATATTTCTTTTTTTTTTTTAATGTTAAATCACTTTACAAGTTTGAATGGGAATCCTAACGTATCTAAGACAAGATACAGAAGGGGTGGCCGATGTAGTGCACAGGAATTTGTTCCTTTGACAGATGCATTGTCAAATATGTGAAATATCCAAATTTTGTCAGAAAAGAAGGGCCTAAATCCTCATCTTAGTTACTGGCTGGCTTCAGTTCCCATGGGATGGAATTTGGTGCGGTGAATTTAACAGGAAACAACAGACCAAACAACCTCATCGCCTGTAAAAATTAAACACTGTATTTTCATAACTTGAGAGTTATGTAAGGAATATCTCAGAGGCATGCAGTTAGAAGAGCTCCACACTCAGTAAGCACTCTTTGAAGGATAAGGCCAAATGATAATTGCCTCCAGAAGTTGGGAAGTATAGAAATCTCAAATAATTACAATCCCCAGAGCACGTTACTCACTTTGGAAGTTTAGTGCACTGTTGGAGAGAAGATGTGGGGGGAGAAGGACCAGGGGAGGGAGGAGGCCTTCATGCAGCCAAGTTTAATCATTCTTGTTCTATGTGCACATGCTTGTCCTTAACTAGCTAAGCACCTTGCTCCCCTGAAAGTCCTGAGTCGTATTTGTAGGCAACATAGACTCCTGCCACTCCTGTGCACAAGGTCAAATACACCCTAGAGTTTTCAGGAGCAGAAACCCAGTCCCAATCACCTTCAACATCACCAGATTGGCTGGTTTTCCTTCAGTAAAAGTATGTACACCTTGGTCATGCAGGGCAGTGGGAATGACATACACACCCTTCTGTGTGTATATTGGCTAACAGAGACTTCAGCCCAGAGTGCTGTATCCTATTTTTAAACTTGCTCCTTTTAACTTTAATAAAATATGCATATTTAAAAAAAAAATATGAAAACATCCATCCAGCTGAGAGAGCTGAGAACAGGGGACAGAAAAATTCTTAAGAACCCAGGCTTCATTTTTGTCTTGTTTGTTAATTCTTGCCAGACAATGCAGACACCAGACATGTCACTTTTTGGCCACCTTGTGGTCTGCTTCATGTTTCCTCTCTGTTCAGAGCTAGCTCTCTCACAAATGGAAAGTGACAGTGGAAGAAAATAGTGAAGAAGTCAGATTTTGAAGAAGTATTTGAAGAATACAAAGAACAATCAAGAACAACTGGAAAGGAGCTGCAGAAAACAGGGAGAGACACAACAGTGCTAAGTTCTCTGCCTGCAAGCCTCAGGTCCCAACAAAGTAGAACAAAACAGTTGCTGCTTGAGGACCCAGCAACCACACCATATGCACTTCAAGGGTTACTCTAGATGACCTGTAGCCTGACTCTGTCCCATTAGGTAGGTGTACTCCTGAAGACTATTGACAGGATTAGCTTCATGCAAAAGGAATTCAGTCAAGCTGTGTTCTCCAGACTTTCAGCTCAATTCAAAGCACAGCAAGTGGCAATGATGGTAAGGTTTTTTTCAAAAAGCATTCCTGATTCAAGCTGGGTGGACATATCTTAGGAGACATGACATTGCCAAGGCAGGGTAATCAGGCAAAAAGATCTCTTCTGAAATTTTGAACAGGGAAGAGGCCTCTGAACTCCATGTGGTTATAAATGAGGAACTCATGTAGACCATGCAACCAATTCAGAAGAAATTGTAGTTCATTCTAATCAGCCATGGTACATAAGTGAGACCAGAGAAGGGTAGGTTTCCATACTGTTCTACCAACCAGGAGCAAAAGAACAACTCTGCAAGACCACATCCAACCATTAGGTACGCAGCCCATTCTTTAACTGTCCCTATACCTCCACTCTCTCTTTACATGAGGGAAATTCTGAAAGTTAGCATGAATACATACATATATTTTTTTGCTTGGATCTCACAGATTTTATATCGCAGCTCTTTAGAGACACTTACAACCTAAATAAAGGTGCAAGTCTTCAGTGTGGGGACTGCAGAAGCCTCTAGGACTGAGTCTGAGCACTGAACAGCTTTTCTGTATACTTGGGAGATGCACTGAATACAGGCTCTGAACCCACTTGACACACACATTGTTGTCACATTTCCCCAGAAATACCCATTCAGACAAGAGAAAAATCACCGAACTGATTCTGTATCTTGTCAGTTAAACTAACACAAGAAGTCACATGAAATATTACCCAGAGAAGTAGTCCAAAGTCACATGAAATATTACCCAGAGAAGTAGTCCATCTTCTTATGCTGCTCTCTGCAGGGCTGACACTGCAGTAAAATCAAGTCTTGATGGAATGTTTCACCCATCTTATTAAACACCAGCTTTCTGACCTCTGATCTCAGAGACAGAAGCCTGTTATTTCCAGGGCTTGCTCTACTATGGCAGTTCATCACACACTGAGAAGATGGGATCAGGGCCCATCTCAGCAACAGAGCACTATTGCTAGATTTCTGCAAGACCAAGGGGGCAGGTGGGAATATCAGACAGTAAGGAGGGAGCTGCAAAACTGAAGATAAGCCTTCCGTTTCCTCCCTGCATTCACCCTGTAATCAATGTGGGAAGTATGACAGGTGAATATAGGCTGTCTTGGCAGGCCATCATCAATGTCACACTCATGGCTTATGTAAAGAGTAAAGACCCAGCTCAAGGAGCCAGCAAAGAGTGCCTGCTAGGGTGGGAAGACCTCATGTGTCTGCCAGGCTCAGAATCAAGCACAGGCAAAAGCTCAAGAGAGACCAAAATGTCAGCAACTTATGTCCTCAAGGCCACTTTTGCAGAGCGATGTAGATAGCTATGTAATATCTAATATAATTATGCTTTAAGACTAAATTACTACCTAATAATTAATTTTCTGAAAGCGATGTAGC
>NW_008591588.1:26476-33911 GCF_000691845.1 Merops nubicus | reverse complement strand
CTTTCCCTCTTAATTCGTCTGTCTGCTTTTATGCCTGTGCTTAGCAACAACAGGTTAATCCTGGACTCAGGCTAGATCAATGGGTAGTTCCCATTGGCTTTCAGGGAACTTGTGATCTCCCTGTCTTTATCAATGCAAAGAAAGCATAAAGATTTAAGTAACAGGTAAAAATATGAATTAGTCATATAACCAGACTATTTACTAATGTAAATAAGTTGTTGTGCTGCAGATACAAATCCTTCCAGAATTATTCAGAGATGGTTTCTCAGAAACTCCACTCCATTAATGCCAATGGGCAGAGGTGCAGAAATTCAGCTTGCATTCATGATCTAAAACAACACATGTTGGAACATGCAAACAGGCATGTCGACAGTCAGTTATCACCCTCCAGTGTCAAGCCATGAAGCGACTAAGGTGTGACTCTTCCTAAATGAACACGAACAAAAGTAGTGACCATATATAGTGGCAGGATCCTCTTTGGCTACCAAACATCATTCTGCTCCAAAGCATGATTTCCTCTCCCCCACCCCTGCAACCTGCAGGTTCATTCATCACCATATTATTGGAGTTTCATGCTGTTATAACTCTGTTAACACCAGGTCCATAGAAACTCTGATTGCCTGACGATAGTGAAAGAAAGCACACATCTTTCCAGTAATGTAAACCCAAGTTTTGTTCTGTAGTTTCTTTGAAGACAAGCTGTTCCATTGCATTGAAGTCCATGACAGCTCCATAAGTTAAGGTCGACTTGGCAGCACAGTTCCAGAAGTTAAGATACGTTATTAAAAGTCAAAAGTCGCCTATATAAAGCAGGTTTTTTTTATCCCTTCCTTCTACATTATTTAAATCCTGGGTTTTTGACAGATCTGTATTTGTTGCACATTTCTTTTGCAACTACCATAACAAGAGGGAGGGAGGGGGGGGGAAGGTCAATTTCTTTATTAGACTATTTGTTTAACATTTTAATTCAGGATATTCTTCCACCACACTCAAGAAGAATACACAGTAACACACGTCAATTTTAAAATTTCTAAGAGTTATCTTGTGAGCATTGACTTAGCCATTGCAGCTGAAAGCAGTAAACAAATAAGAACAGCTGAATCCAGTAGAATGTAAATAAGAAATCCTTGCCAAATCTTTCCTGGTTACTAAACACTTTACCAAGTTTAAAGATTCCATTGAGATACCTTTGTACTTTATTTATAAGCCTTTGAGTAAGCCACTCCCTTTCCATATTTGTTTGAGTTTATGCCCGTATTCCCATGATTCCCACAAAACAAATCCAGGTGAAAGGTTGATCTTGTTTCACACCAACATTCATCTGACTTTTTCCCCCTTTCATGATTATATATTTTTAAATCATCAACTGAAATCTTAGAGGAACTCAACTAAAATACTTGAAGCTCTGTTGAATTTGGTTTGTTTTTTTTTTTTTTTTTCTTCAGAAACAAGGCACCTTTCACGAAGCACTCTAATTGCACAGTGGTTCTCAAAGACCCCCTTCTAAGGAGTCTTTGTGAAGTTTTCAAAGGAGGGAAAATTTTTCCCTGCTTTTCTCCTTTCTCCAGTGGACTGAGACATCTTTGGATCAGAGTAAAGAGACGAACTATTTGGATATCTTTTTGCTTCATCAGTGATATCTGTGCAGTACTGGATGTACTCCCAAAGTCCTGCCTGAACATATTCCAGGCTGAGTTGTTGTGCGGGACTTAGGAGGGGTTCTCTGAACGCTGTCTCTCCTCTGCACCTTCACTGGGAAAACATAAATGCGTTCCCAGGGTGTTACACAACTTTGCCCCAGGTAAAGCGTGAGATACCGAGTGGGAATGGTAATTAGAAAAAATTCAAAACCGAGCAGCCTTTCCTCAGCACTAACATGCCACATAGTACTAGCTTTGCCCTGACATGTGAGGCATTTCTCTTCTGTATCTAATCCAGGAATTGCTTTATGTTTCATGAATCGACAAGCAACGTGAGTCAGATATAAACAGAGTTGCCCAACCCTTGAAAAAAATTCCATCACACTTACTCTTCCTGCCAATTCAAGTGAAAGTTTTAGGCAGAGCAGGTGACCCAGAACTTGCTAACTTTTTACCTCTGGAGTGAGAGGCTGAGATGAGACAGTGGGTGACAGTGTGGATCACCATCTGCATGCAGACATCACTAGCCATATTTTCTCAGCTTAGTCTTGCTGAGAGCTCTTTTCAGGTCTCTTGCACACTCCAGTCTCTGGTTGGCATGGTTCTTTTCAGGTGTCAGTCTCACTGAACTCCACCAAGGACACCTTTCAGGTGTCATCTTGTACCTTGTACTCATGGCACAGGGTTGACCAGATAGCTACAGAGCTCAGGAACATCCCTTGGTGGATTACGCTTCTCCAATATATACCAATGCTAGAGCCAGATGGCTTACAAAACAATAGGAATTCCTTATGATCACAAGACTAGTTTCTTTTTTCTTTTCTACTCTCTTCTTTCTTTCTTTCTCTTTTTTTCCCCCCCTCTTTTTTCCAAGTCTCACTATAACTCCTGCCCACCCCAGAGCTCCACTGAAATGGAATCAAGTTATTTGATAGGCATCTCCTCTTTTACTACAAAATAAACGGAACGGTGGGAGTATCTGCAGATACAGACAAAAAGGTGAGAGGAAACCAAGAGTGTTTTGTTTGCAAAAATAGCAGAAAATGCATTGTTTTTTAAGTTCTTGACACGGAAGAGTAGAGGTTGCTTATATGCACTCAGCCGTTACTGCACAAAGAAAATTTGAAAGCATTAAAAAAAATAGTCTTTGCCTTCCACCTAGTTCCTTCCTGTAACACACGCTGGATGATTACTGCCCTCCCCCCCACAATATAAAACAAAATAAGAAATCTTTATCTCCAACCTCACTTCAGTGACTCACACCAAAAACATACCCTTTTCCTTCCCTGAACTTCTGAGGAATTTAGAAGTGCAATCCTCAGTGCCCCAAGGGAAGTTTGGCATTTCATAATAGCCCAGGAGCCCCACCTGAGGTATGAAGAATGCTTTGAAACATGCCTGTGATTAATTAATTAACATATTGGCACCTAACTAGCTTTTTAACACTCCACCTAATGTTTTAGTTTAGAGCTGCCTGTGCCTGTCACAGAGGCTGTGTGGACTGATGCCATTCTCTTGTAAAGAATAATGCATTTTACATCGAAATAAACATAACAATGTAACATAGCGACAGCAACTTGAATTAAGGATTAATTACAATGATTCGGAGTGTTTTAAGATAGGTAGTTTACAAAGGGAGGAAGCAATTACTTCTAAAGACAGGGTTTTTTTGCTTCAACATTTCTGAGCAGTTGCATCATTCTTACTCCTGCCAACAAAGTCAAAATCAGCACACTATAAAACAGCCCTAGAGATGAGAGTCAGCTCTGCCCTTACAGCTGCTCTCCCCACATAAGGCTGGAGCCCTCCCACCTGGGTGGGTGAAGTCCCCAGTGGGTACCAATGGCAGGCAGCAGAGAGGTGATGGGTAATTAACCCAGCAGCCTCATCCACCATGCTTCCTTGTGGATGACACGATCCTGAGACTGAGGCCCTGCACACTCTTTTCTCTCAGCTGAGGAACTTAACTGGGTCGTTCAAATTGTAGAAAGACATGTTTGCTCAAAAATGGTGAGTTATATTAAACTTTCCTTGAAGTGTTACCTAAATCACTTGGTTAACCAGAGTATTTTGGAATATTTCTGGATGTTTAGGTAAGCATAAAACCCACACAACCATAATAACAAAGTACAACCAAAATACTTAAACAAACACAAATCCTCTTTCTCCCCTTCCAGCTACTAGAGTAAATAACTTGTTTGTTGCATATGAGAAAGTCTTAGGCAAGTATTAAATCAAAGGAAAGAGTTTTGCATTTAGCCCTGAGATTGAGGAGGTTCATGGCCAGCCCTACATCTTGTGGGAGCACATTCCATCGTGTAGCAGTAACTCCAGGAAGAGTTGTCTCGCATGCTTATGGCTTCCCCATGTCGGTTAACAGCTTTATTACTGCATGGAGACTGACAGCAGAGGAGTGCTTCATCAAAGGCAGTGATGGCACAGGTGCTAGCTGGGATCTCAGGTGGGATCTTCTGGGTGGCTTGGAAGGGCAGCATCAGTCTGCAGGTGGTAGCTCTGGCTGGTATTAGGGTCTGCCACCTCTACCTCCTTGAAAAGGAGCCCATGCAGAGTTGAGAGCAGTTATCGCCTTTCTTTTCTAACTTGTGTTCTGGTCTTTCCTTTGGTTTGACTAGAGGCAGCAAACCTCCTGAAAGACCAGGAAGCACTACAAAGTTGTATACTGAATTTGGAGGTGGTTTGTGAATGTCCTACAGATCAGTGGAAAGCTCATTTGTATCTAGTTTCCTAATTTAAAACATGGAAGGAAGTAGCAAGCAGCACATGATTTCTCTTTGGAAATGGTGTGAAGTCTAGATCTCATAACTGTGTTCATTAAAGGAGGCTACTTATCTAGTGATGAGTGAGATGCAAGATAAATATCAAAACTGGGTCAGTGTTCACAAATAAAACCAATAGATTAAAAAATGTTGATGGAAAACAAGCAAGTGAGATTTAGTTTAGTAAAAAAAAAAAAAAGGAATATGTATAGGAAATAATAACCCTAAATTCTTTGAGAAAGAGCAGCCTTACTAGTAAAGACTGAGTTGATACTGAATGCTAATATGTTTACAAACCTAAATATTTATAATTCAGTACTGTTGGTACAGAACTAGGGTATGTTGATCTAGTGATACCTACTGATATGACGTCCGATTGTATAACTGTATACATATCTGGATACCTCAGCACTGGAATGACAGCCACAAATTGGAAGGAATTCAGCAAAGAGCAACAGGGGAGATAAAAGAGCTTCATAGACTACTGTATTTTGAGAGAGCAAAGAGGTTAACACATAGCCTGAGGGTAAAAGAAAAAAGTGGTAACGCTTACAAAATATTTGAAAAGTGTGAACAGCAAGGAATTAAACTGTTTAGACTGCTACACTAAGAAGTAAGAATCGTAGAAGACTAGTAACTTATCCTACCTATTCTATTACTAAAGTAATAAAAACATCATATACTGAGTAATCTCATTTGGAGATGGAAATTAGGAACCGGATTTGTTTAAAATCTGTTGTTGCTATGTTTGTTTTCTCTGCTTTAACAGACTACTGTAATTTTTTTCTCTAGAATAACATCAACATAGTATACTGAACTTCTTCCCCAAAAGATTTTGCTGTATGTATATGTAAATGTACCTATAGGGTAGCCAAGAAACAAGAGTGAATTTTTTTTACTGCTGATTGACTATCACTCATTTACACTTTTCTTACATTTCGAGACTGTGTATTCTAGGAGTTAATATGTTTCATCTCAGCAACAAAAGCATTACAACCACAGCCAATGTCATGGGTGCTTAAGACTTACGCATGTCCTACAGATGAGAGATGAGTCTTGACCCTTCGTTTCATTGTGGACGTTGTGAACAACGCTATGCCATTTCAGGGGGCCAACTTTTGCTCATGATTACATGTCTGTTGCTTGGCTTGAAGGTACATTTGTAACTAAAGCCCCACTGCCTTGACAGGATCATAATTCACAGGCTAATCAAAAATAGCTGATGACAGCATTTGTTGTTCAAGGGAAGGAAATAGCCTTTGAAGGGCTTCTCCACTGAGCACATTTCATTATGCAACACTGAAACACATCTTTCTGAGCATCTGGAGATTTCACATCCTGCACCTTTTTTGAAGTGCACACTTCACCCTTTCCCAAAGCAATGATGGGTGAGAAAATGCCAGCAGGTATAAATTCCAGAACCTGCTTTTCTCCTCTTCCCTCAAAATTTTCAGTCAATGGTACAGCCTGAGTCAAGATGACTCATCTGACTCAGCCTCTCTAGCATGTTCATATTTTTGTTAGATGCTCTTCACAGCCTTTATTCTCACTACATGATACAGAACACTGTGTTTCCCACAAGAATCACCTGCATAAAATGTTGCATTCAAAATTTAGGATTCTCAGTTCTGAAAAGGTTAAAGAAAAAGTCTGAAGAAAAATAATAATCACAGTTACATGAAATCTATAATATTCAAAACATGCTAATCGCAACCTGTATATACTGACTATGTATTTGTAAAGAAAGGTAGTCATAAAGAATCACGAAAACGCAAATTCACATTGCACGCTACAAATTTCCTTCCTGCAAAAAATTACTTATCTAAAGACCAATCTTTGTTTTTCTCAAATATTTGGATAACAAAGACAGTGAAAAATTCCAGGCTCAATTATTCTTCTCCCACGTAGCTTCCCTTGACAAAAGCTTATCTAATACTACTACACTACCTGTCAATTCTAGTTCAAATCATGCATAAGTTTGTCTTCATAACCAAATTTTACAGTTCTTAGTTGAGAAAAATTACTTTTGAAACCAAGAGGTACGTTGACAACTCAGAACTGCAATCCTGCATAGCTATAAGTTGCGCAGTTATTTGTATATGAAAACATCAGTATAACTTAGTCCAAAATCTAAATTAAGAACACCAAGGTAGAAAGAAAATGTGTCCCAAAAGAGTTAAAGACTCAAAAGATTTGCTTATTGTTTTTAACCTCTCAGATTCTTCTATAAGTTCAGCTGTGGGCAGTAGGACAGAAAAGCTGCTGCGTTTTGTCGGTTTTTCTGTGGCTTCAAGCGAAGTAGGTTGATGGTCTCTGCTGGAGAGCCAGCCACAGCCAGAAACTTCCCCTGCACCTGGAAGTGATTTGTGCACACGTTCAGGAGTGGGGAGACCATCTACAAAGTGACCCTGGCCTCTGCCAGGGCCTGGGCACACGCTAGTGACCCTCCCACTGCCCTGCCTCTGCCCAGGCTCAGCTTCTCCCTTGGCAAAACCTCAAGGGTGTGAGCCTGAATTCACTGAAGGCTATGGCAAGGCTTGCTTTAGTTTCCTAGCCTATGACCATGCTACGGCCTGGTTTCAGACACTAGAATTATGAACCTGATGTTTTCCCTCACATCACCAGCAATCAAAAAGGGAAGCAGGAGACTGAAAAATGAAGTTCCACATGGGACAAAATGTCAGACAGGGTATGACCCTCTGTGCACGCATCCTCCTCAGCATCCCGTCCCTGTGGTGTTATGGGGACACCCAGCACTTTGCTGGGTGGGAAAGTTTAGGGGGTTAAAAGGCTAGATTTGTACACAGCCAGCTCTGATAGGATTGACCTGTTGAGTTGCTCATGTCTCACCGGCAGAAGCACTACTCATTTGTTAACCCCATAACAAGGAAACACAGCTGTGCCATTACTCTACGCACACCAAGGCAGGTAATACATTGCAGGAGACTGGATTCTGTTCCATCCAATCATCTGACCTTTGCAGAAGAGAAAGAGCCCATTAGGAATTAATGTACTGCA
>NW_008591588.1:22198-26445 GCF_000691845.1 Merops nubicus | reverse complement strand
ATTCCTGCTTCACAGACATGTGTTTGGCGCCTGGGGTATTAACTTTCAGACTTTGTTTCTTTTTACTGCACATTCGTCTGCAGTACTGTTGCCTGCAAATGGGGTGCAGTAGAAAAACAAGCTGTAGTGCCTTTGCCCTCTCCCAGTTCTCTCCAATGAAAAGGTAGTTCATTCATAGATCACAACTTATCTTAATTTGTTATATGAGATGCTATAATCTAATGAGAGTTTCTTTTCTATTTTGGTCAGAACTATAACCCATATTAAGTTTGTATTTGTAAGTTAAAGACTTTTTTTAAGGCTCCAGTAGCAATAAAATAAGCAACATTCTAATTAAGTGTCTCTGGAAAACAAGACGAAAATAAGAAATGCTTAGACAAAATTAAAGACAAACCATTATTTAATAAACATAAAATTGCTTCAAAAATATTACATCCTTATCTGGTTCAGAGATACACTATACAGTACTTTGATTAGGCTTCTTTCGTAATTAAAAAACTCTTATTTTTCAGACACAAAAATGAAAAATATATTCAGTAGGATGTTACTCACAAACCATCCAAAAGTTAGTTTTGACCATAATGCGAAGAAATCAATCTGAGCAATGAACTGTGTAATTTAAGTTCTAAAACCTCTGTATTCTATAAAATAGAATTTGCTGAATTTCTTCAGAACTAAGGTATTTCTCACTTCATATACAAACATACCATTAAGTTCAATCCAGTAATTATTTTTTTCTCAATATAGCTGAGAATACATCTTTATCATTTCTCTTTCCCCATTTTCCAATGCATTTTTGATAGTTCTACTCCTTTATTTTTGACTCTGGTAGGTTACAATGCTCAAGGCAGACACCAAAAATTGTATCACTTGATAAGTGCCTATTCATTTATTTGTAAAACAGTAGCTAACAACAAACATTAGTGCGTATGTATAATGTATATTGTATTCTTTCATTATTAAGCAACAAATAAGTTCAATAGCAGGATGTAACTGCTTACACATTATTAAACAGAGGAAGTTGGAAAGAACATTTATGTCCAGAAAAGAGTAAATGGGAGGAGAACACTTGGGGCAGAAGCCATTTCACCATCTTCCAACATGATAGCAACTGTGTTCACATATGCACGCCTACTCAGTGCAGGAAAGCTGAGATTAAAAGCTCCTATGCATGAGTACATGTGGACAATGATGTTAACACTAGTCACTCAAAAGGGGATAAAGAGGCAATGGGTCAAAAAAAAAAAGGAAGGGATTTTTGTTAGCAGCATTATCCTCATGTATTCACTAACAACAGAGCTTTTAAGGCTTTGAGAGCAGAATTCCTTATTCTGTACACATTGTAAAAAAAAGGCTCACCTATAATAAATAAGCACTGTCACATAGTGAAGTGGTTACAGTATTTACCTTCCTGATATGGATATTACTGGAAATTATGCGTATTTGGAAAAACACTTATTTTCCCTTACAAGACATACAAACAGGTTTTTATTATTATTTTTGGTTCATTGTTTAAAGCTACTTCCAGGTATCTCTGGATTTCTAGCTTAAGATCCTCTGTTGGGAATCCATTCTAGACGTAATTTCATTATGATATATTTTTTTAAAGGAAAATATTTCCTTGGAATTTTCACAGCTCTGTCTGGTGCTATAACGTATCAGTAGCCATTGATCAACAACCGGTTGCTATGAAGCAAAGCAGTATCTGCACTTCTCCTCATGAAAGGTGTATTGATCTGGGTGTCATGCAGTTAATTTAGTGATGTTTTTTATTTCATTTTTCAACATCAACTCTACTCATTTCAAACCACTGTACAGAACTAGGGGTTGTTATTGTACAGGTAATACGCAAAGTTACAGAAGTATATTAATCTGTAAAGAAAACCTCACCCAAACACTCTTATTTACAGCTCCTGTTTGTTTACAACTCAAACAATGTTTGCAAACTGAAATAGGTAAACTAAAACTCTCATACTCCTTCCTTCTTAGTTTACCTCAGAGAGAAATGAGCCCCTTCTTTTCTCTCTTGCTATGAATTTTAGCCCCTATTGTGTTGCATACACAGAAGGGGGAGCTCCTGTGTGGAACTATACTCCTCAAACTGCCTCTCTGCCATCACTATTGCCACTCTCACTCCTGATCCTAAGTGGGCAGAGAAGCAGCACACCAGTGAAGGGACACAGCTCCCTTCCACATGTGCTGGAGCCCTCTCAGAGAAATCAGCAATATTACTTTAACATGGAGTGCTTGATTACACAGACCTAAAGATGAGTCCCCTCTGAAAAGTTTCTTTTGACAGCCACTTCATGGGACCTCAGTGGGAAAGGGCACCAGTGCCCATGCAGCTCCAGCTTGTTTTGACCCCTTTGAGGACTCTCCTGGCCAGAAGGCAAAGTGGCTTGCCGTGGCTGGGACAGCTCTGGATCATAAAACCTTTAAACCATGAATCACATTAAATGATTATATCTCCTCTTCTCAAGAAGATGAAGGTGAATTCTTCTCTTTCCACCTCTTCCTTGCTTTTATCCACAAGTGAGCAAAGTCCCAAACCAAGAACACCTGATATACCCTTCCACTAACATCACTTCAGTACACTATTTTACCCTAATTAGTACATTGTTGCATTACAGATGCTTGTCCAGAAGCCCGTTTTGTCTCACTAGATAACAAGTAGAAATTTCACAACAAACAGAGCTGAATCTTCTGTTAGCTGTGTGTATAAATCCCAACCTTAGTGTTCTATTAATATATTTTTAAATGGAATATCTCTATTCCAGGTAATTTCCAATTTTAATAATCTAGATTTTACACGAGCTGTCCCCAAGCAAGGATGTGAAAGCTGGCTTACTTCTTCTTCAAATGAGAACCAGACAGCCTTTTCTGCTCACAGAGACATATGACTCACCCACTATTTTGTAAAAGTACTCTGTGGGGAGCCATAAGATCTGGAAATGCTTAGAAAGAAAGAAAAGCCACTGAAAGAAAGATTAAACTCACCAGCTCCATGAATCATCAATACCTTCTTCCATATTCCCTACAAGGGATTTGTTTTTTATCAGGAGGAGAGTAGAAAGTATAAGAACAGTGATTACAACCTTTCCAAAAGATTCTAACAGAGAAAAGAAAAAGAGAAAAAAAATACTTAGTGGCTAGTTATGACACTGGGATGCTAAACAACAGGCATCACTTCTGAGTTCGGATTCAAAGACTTTCTGAGAGAGCTTGGCTTAGTCAGTCAAAATCCCTCTGGGCCATAGGTCCATACATGAAGCAGGGATAACAATAATACCATCTTTGTGAACCTACAGAGATAGTTCCTTAGTGTAATGGCTGTCTCCTAGTAAGTCCACGTCAGACATCTAGGACACAATTGACCTCTTACCCATATTGACAGTGCTGTGTGATATAGGCAGCTGTGATGATACAGTAGCTGCTCAACAACAAAATCATAACACCTAATACAGATACAGTTAATCCTGCGCACTTACTGAGTCCCAAATAATCGATACTGGGCAACTCCCAGTATCAATGCAGGCTGGGGAATGAAGGGATCGAGAGCAGCTCTGAAGAGAAGGACTAGGAGGTACGGATGGATGAAAAGCTGGACATCAGCCAGCAATGTGCACTTGCAGCCCAGAAAGCCAACTGTAGCCTGGGCTGCATCAAAAGAAGCTCACCCAGCAGGTCAAGGAAGGTGATACTGCTCCTCTACTCCGCTCTGGAGAGATCTCATGTGGAGTACTGTGTCCAGCTCTGGAGTCCTCAGCACAGGAAAGGCATGAACCTGTTGGAGTGGCTTCAGAGAGGGGCTACAAAAAAGATCAGAGAGCTGGAACATCTCTCCTATGAAGAAAGGCTGAGAGAGTTGGGATTGTTCAGCCTGGAGAAGAGAAAGCTCCAGGGAGACATTATTGCAGCCTTTCAGCACTTAAACGGGGCTTATAAGAAAGATGAGGACAGAGTTTTTAGTAGGACCTGTATTAACAGGATAAGGGGTAATGGTTTTAACCTACAAGAGGGTAAGGAGATTCAGACTAGATATAAGGAAGACATTTTTTTATTATGAGATTGGTGAAACATTTAAACAGGTTGCCCAGAGAGGTAGTAGATGCTCCATCCCTGAAAACAGCCAAGGTCAGGTTGGACAGGGCTCTGAGCACCCTGACCTAGTTGACGATGTCCCTGCTCACTGCAGGGGGGTGGACTAGATGACCTTTAGAAGTCCCTTATAACTCAAACCGTTCTAT
>NW_008591588.1:11873-22167 GCF_000691845.1 Merops nubicus | reverse complement strand
TCCTGCTGCCCAATCCTGTATGTGCACCTACATCTTTATCAGCAGAGTTCTTCAGCACACTAACTGTTGTGACACAAAGTCACCAGCAACTGCTCTGTGACCCATGTTCTATGATATGCACGGTGCCCCTGTGTATGCTTCCTACTGCTGCGTGGCACATAAACACACTCCCTACACTTACAGGAGCAAGCACGGGAAGAAGTATCACAGCAGCTGTTACTTCACTTACAGGAGGAAGAGAAAAGTGCTGTTGCACAATAGCTTAGCAATTACAAAAGATAAGGAAAACCTGCCCCCAGATCCCAATCGAGTACAAATCCACCTCCACCACCTCTGAGATGGCCTGAAGCAGGAGGTGAGGCCATGCTTCAGTAAGGGTGTCTCTGAAGCAGTCACACTGCACATGGGACAAGTGATGATCCTATAATTTGAGTGTGAGAAAAAGCCTATGAGGGCCTCCAGTTGAGGAGTCACTTAGTGGCTGGGAAGGTAGGACACCTGAGTTCCCCAACCTACTCCACATACAATAATATGTAGATAGCTTTGTGTTATCCATAGTGGAAAAGCAGATGAAACAACTCTCAAGAACCCACATAAACTCATACATATGCATGTATATAACTGAGTCCTAAGAAAAATAAATCATTGCACATTATTTTTTCGTGAAGGTATCTAACGTTAAGGAAGACGTCTGACTGGAGGAAGTCTCCACCTACAGTACAGAGTTAGCTTCAAAGCTGAGTAAAGAAATGGGACTCAGAATATACTTCAAAATAAAGAAAAACTGGGAAAGAGCAAGGACAGATGGTGTTAGGTCTGCAACAGCTTCCATGTAAAGAAGCAATCAAATAATTCAGGACTTTACAGTCTGTGAAACAGATAAGGGATGTGACAGAAGTGTGTAAAATCGTGTCATGAGGAGAGGGTACCAATTTTGTACTGCATCTACTAACTGAAGAGTGAGGGATATCAAAGGAAGCTCCCAATAAGAATTCAAACTGAAATTCAAACAGTTCTCATTAAATGGGTGGAATTCCTTGCAAGAAACATCAAAGATGCTAGAAAATTGATATGGGGTTAAGCAGTAATCAGATCACCTTCTCCTGTGTTCCTCCCAAGGCAACTGCTTAAGATCACTGGTAGGTTGAAGGTAGGAAGATGTTTTAATTCCAGAAAAAGGACAAAAACAGTGATGTGTCTCCCACATCTCAAACTTTATAGTCGAAGTGTCTGGATCTGGGGAAACTGCGGAAGTCAGCCTACATGAAGTGCTAGTGGTCAGGTTCACTGTTGAAAACCACCTTCATGATCAGAATGCCTCCCTGTCAGGTAAGTATCATAGACAGCCTGCTGGACTGGGTGAATCCTTGTTCTGACCCAGCACACCTGTTCTCCTGTTGACTAAGCCCCATGGTATCTCTGTTGACTATCAAAGTCTACTGATACTGACCGCCAGTGTCACCTTGTGTCAGTATCTAACTCCATGCACACCCCTGTTGTGGTATCCACTCGATAGGTATTGCCTGGAAGATACATTGGCGCTGCAGGTTTGAGTGCCGCAAGCTCTTGCTTCTATTTGGAGACAGCATGTAGAGACAGCTTCATGTTGCTTAATAGACAGTCCCACATCTGCAAAATGGACCCTGTTAGTCTGCTAAAACACTAAGCTGGGAGTCTAGACATCATATAAAGTGGGGAATGGTGTTCCTGAGGAGCAAGCTAAAAAAACTCCTGTTGAGTGGAGAGTTACATAGAGGCAGCCAATAGGAAATAATTTTTTTAAGGAATACACAACGGGCCACCTTCTCTGGGGTTTAGACACACTAAATGCTTCCAGTGGGTGAAGATGCAGATCTTAAAAGGCAAATGAGCGTATCTGGAACAAGGCGTAGGTGCTGAAACAGACATTCATCATCATAACGAACTGCCCATGGTCTTGGAGCGTCAAAAGTTACACAGTTTTTATAACCCCTCTTCTTACCTAGTCTCTATCTGGATTGCACAGGAAGTGTCAACAGGGTATTTGGGATCTTACCCTTAATAAAAACATGTCTTGAGAGGAGAATAAGTTAGCTAAATAGATAGAGTCTGATGAAAACTTAATTAAAGTAGATGGAAGGAACTCCATAGTACTCTGGGAATATATGAACTTTATGGAGTTTGAGGTTTTGTGAACCTAAGGGATTTTTAAACTCTCCAAGGGCTTGCAAAATGAGTTTGGTCTCTTTTTACTCCGTCATTTAAACTCATAGTTTGTTTTATTTCATATAAGGATAATTCAATTCTTTTAAAACCACAAAAAAATGTTTTTCTAGCTACAGACAATCATGTGCAATGTATTACGGACAGAACAGCCTCCAAGTCCAAGGTTTGGCACAGTCTCGGTCCTAAAGAGATGTACTTACAAAAATTGGGGTTTTTTTTCCTTTCCCTTTTCTCTGCTGCTTTCCCAGGGTGTCTCTTTCACACAGTCAGCTCTCTACTTCTTTTCTCACTAGTTTTCACCACAAAGACTTCTGTCTTACCCCTTTTTCATAGTCACCCTTAAACAGATAGGTAAGATATGATCCCAGTAATGATGGAGTCAATGTCAACATTTTTAATGAGTAATATTTCAGGAGGGTTGAAATCTGTCAGAATGTTTTAGCCCACATCTAATAAGAACAGGATGTCCATGGATTATTTCCAGCACTCTCTCTTGTGAGTTTATCGCTTCTGATTCAGAAGCATGGCATTTTGAATAACACCAGGTCAAACATCAAAAAAGTATTCACTCAAATTAAAATTTGAATTTGTTTGTGTGTCTTCATGCTCCTTTTTGCATTCACTCATCATGAATATGCCACTACACGAAATGATGATAGAACTGATTAGAATAAGAAGTTAATTTTAACTCATATATAAAACATCCAATAATTGGGAAGGACCAGAGATCAGAAAGTTTTTCAACAAATTTGAGAAAGCTGTAAACAGTTAATGGGGATTTCTTTAAGAAAAAAAAAAATTACTTGGGTACGTATCAGTAAAATATTCAGTACATATACTAAACATTCTCTTTACCAGACACAGAGATGAATCAATGGTTCTTTCATCTACTCTGAAGCAACCACCCAACCTCCAGGGCAACCAACCACCAGCACCAGGAGGAACCTTAAAACTAAACCCAGCTATTATTGTGGCACATCACCATGTACATCATCAGTAGGAGCACATTCCTCAGATGTTACCTATTCTCCTGCAAAAGCATCTTAAAGTCTAGGAGGTTTATTTGATATTATTCATCCTGGGACACTTCAAGTAATGTCATAATATTTGTATAAAGGATGAAGCAAGAGCCGCTGGTTCCTAACCAGCTTCCCTCCTCAGAGATTAATAATGTCCAACAGCATCTTCCAAGCTGAAGAAAGAAAATTTGAACATTTGTAAAGCAAGTTAACTTCAAAAGAATAGTAAATAATGTGCTATCAGAGGTAAGGGTTACAGAGCACTGGAACAGGCTCCCCAGGGAGGTTGTGGAGTCTCCTACCTTGGAGACTTTTAAGACCCATCTGGATGTGTTCCTGTGTGACCTTCCCTAGACTAGATGGTCCTGCTCTGGCAGAGGGGTTGGGCTCGGTGATCTCCGGAGGTCCCTTCCAACCCCTAACATTCTGTGATTCTGTGATTCTGTATAAAAATCACAAGTCGCATTTTTTACACAGAGTAAACCAAAGCTGCATTCTCATGCCAGCAAACGCTGTTGTTCCTGAGCCCACTTTGCACAGAGGATGCAGTTTATTGGTTCTTTCTTGTGTCACAAAATGTAGAGTAGTTCACAGGCTATAGTGATTCAGATGTCTTTATTTTGAAAGACTGAACTGCTTCTCCAGACTGTCAAATTAAATCCTTTGCCTGTGGCCCAGTGCAAAGCCTCAAGCCTACCTGACCAGCAGAATCTCAGGATTGCAGTTCTGGCTGCTCAGCACTGGCTTAAGTATTCAGATTAAAAAAAAAAAAAAAAAAAAAAAAAAAAAAAGAGGAGGTTGATTTCGGCATACTTTATTTCACACATGTATACATTTAGAAACATTTAGTGCATCAGAGCTACTGTCAGAAATCAAGTAAGTCTATTTGGGATCTGAATTTACTTTTTTTTTGTTGCATTTTTAAGGAAAAGCTCAAAAACACAGGTCAATCTACAGACTTTTAAAGTACAGTAATAAACTCCCTGTTACTGAGAGCAGCATTAGCATTAGCATTTGCCTATTCTGCCAAGGACTTCCAGAATAGGCAGAAATCAGAATTCTCTCTGTCTAGATGCTTTAAGTGGGACTTTGTGAAGAAGGTCAGTATTAGCTGTGATTATTAGGGTTAACTGTAACCAGAACCACTGCTCAAAGGAAAACTTAGGGAAATATTGGACCCACATCCAAACTAGCTGCTCTGATTACTTCTATGGTAATTATTTAGTTTCAATCCTGAAACTCTTAGCTGTTAACTCTGACTTTAAACTGGAGCTAGTTTTCCTGACAAAATCCCAAGACACAGAATCAATGGAAAGAGCAGAGGAGGAAAGGATGTTATTCTGCTTCACAAAGTATTAGCTGAATATAGAATAAGGATAGAGGCTGAACCAAAATGTAAGGAAAATCCAGTTTTATATATTGCAGGCAGTAAGCTGCCTACATATGAAAGGTCTTTCCTTTTTCTCTAAAAGCAAAGAGCCTGTAAGCACAAACAACTAATATTAAAAAAAAAAAAAAAATTGAAAAAATCATGCAGTAGTTAGACTCTGTCTCTTAAATAGTTAATGATCATCTTGCATTGGTGTACTTGCATAATCTTCAAACACTTTATTATTGAGAAATAAACACAGATTATTTCCTGTACAAATATGACAGCCAGAATATTTCTGTATTACTTCATAGGAGGTTCCTTTCCTTTACAAAATGCCACGACTCCAGTCAGCAAACAACAGTTAACTCATTACCCAACCTCACATGCAAAGTAATAAACCTCATGATGCATTGCTCTTGCTTTATAAACTCTTTTGACAAAAGTTGACATTTTGACAATCAAAAAAGAAATATCTCCCATCCACCTTGAGTGAATATGTGTTAATTCTGCAGCATTTCTGTGCTACAATGCATCTACAGACAAGACTTGAGGTGACGGCACTGATTTCACAAAATATGTTACAAAACACTTACACTGTAAATTCCTCTGTACCCACAGTTACAAGGGACATGTAGCAGCTTGCTGGGTTGTGTAGGAGAACCTGCAATACACATGCAAATTAATGAAAGAAAACAAACATTTTTAAGGACCTGATCTTGCAAGTTGTTGAGTCACTACCAACAATTTCCATGGGAATGTTTGTGCTTAAAGTTAAGAATGTGCTTAAGAGCTTTGCTGAGTCAAAGCCAGAGAACTCAGCTTCTTGCAGCCTTTGTTTCTCCTCTATTTGAAACTACAAAGATGATCCTGACGCTTTGCTCAGCTGTTTTAGTGAGTTGATGTATTCTGCATGCAAGCAAGTTAGAACAACGTGCTTTGCTTTTCACGTAAAATTCTGCAATTTTTCCTGTGTGCCTAAATACATTACGAAAACTCTACCTAACCTGAAAAGAACCCATTGACACATTACTATATTTCATAACTAACTGAAGCAAGTACTTTCAGTATGTGATTTACCCTGTGCTTTATCTGATTGCATTTGATCTGCCTGACCTTTTAATCAAAAGGGGAAATAGATTTATCTGTGGTGAAAACTTGACACAATGATAAACTCCGCCTTACTTTCTAGAACCTATACGAACTCTTTGTACCTGGGTTTTACACCTCTGTTGTGAGTCATCTTCCTAGCACAGAGATGTCATCATGTTTATGACACCATGTTTTCTTTTTCTTACCCCAGTTTCCGTTCTGGCTTTAACTGAACAGTTAAACGTTAGACTTTCCCCATTGCTTCCTGTTTTAAATCGTGCTGCTGAGAACTCTTTGCTGATCTCTTAACCTTTTGCATTGATGTTTACTATGTATTGCCTAGTCATTATTAAAATCAGTTACATTTTCTTGGAAACCTTTTTAAGGTCATTGAAGTATTTTGGAATGTTGCCTATTAGTAATCTGCCTACAAAGAACACTGTAAGGCAACTCTTGGTCAGTTGAACTATGGTTGTTGTTCCTATTATTGGTGTTTTTAGATGTTCTCATTCTAAAATGACTGAGATTCTATTGCAACACGAGCTCCACAAATACAGGAAGAAAGAGCACAAAAGAACTCACTGTTGCCTAGATGGTACAGGTTTTAAAATTCTTTAACCAAAATGACACATTCCATCAATGAACAGTGTTGTAATGGTTCTTGCACTCTTGCCAGGGTGAAACCAGCTATTTTTTAAGAGCAATTTTTTTACAGAAGCCAAAATGTTAAGTCAATGGTTTAGTTCCCATGCTTCAAAGTAGACAATTTCAAAAGCAAGTGGCTACAATAATTAGATTTATCATTTAGATTTTTTTAGATGCATCGTACTGCAACGTACTCTGGATCTTAAAGACAAAATCTGGATGCTTTTGTATCATCAGGGTGAAAAGCATAATAAATGTGTATGTTTTCAGACATTTGTCCTAAAAAAAGTTGAGCAAAATGTCCTACCTGTGCTTAGTCATCTGCACAGTTTTCCAGATAATTTATAGAATTGTTGTCTCAGTGGTTGATTCACTTGTCATCAAAACCAGTTTAAGAAGCCTAGGCTTCTCCTTTTTCACCACACCAGCTTGCTGCCTCCCCAGCAACAGTCAGGGAGCTGTTGGTGGGGCTCTGCAAGAAGAAGGGTTGCTGAAAGGATGCAGGTTAGGAGTAACCTTGGAGAAGCTGGCCCATTGTAGCATAGGAGTGGAAAAGAGACACAAAGCAGAAGAGGCACAGGCGAGGAGGCAGGAATCCTTGAACTGACATTATCTTCCTAACACAGACTGACATCCTGAGAAATATCCTCCTGTGGCTGGGAAGCAGCTATGGGGAGGTGTGAAAAACTCTCCTGCAAGCTCCTAACACCTTCAGTAAAGGGGAGAAGGCATCAAGTCTTTAGCGGCAGTTGTGACTTCTAAAGGCAAGTTAATAACAGGCATTAAAGAGGTTACAAACTCATCCCCCCATCCCAAACTCTACAAACTGCAGCTAAAAAATTTCTCCCCTTCTCGGTATTGCTTGTTCCTTCAGATGTGGTGATGTTGCTATTTCACTGCTGCTGCTGTCACCTCACACATTTTTCTGAACTGAAAAATGCACTGAAAGTGAGGCTAGATTTAAAGGAAGCCCCGTCAGACAAATTTCTCCAGTTCTGGCAGATCCAGTGACTGTGGTTACTTGTGCAAACTTCCCCAACCTACTTATTTGGGCCTCACCACCCATCTCAGGAGACATGGCTGCACCTTTCCATCGGCTGGTGTTACTGTGTGCATAGTCTCCTCTAACCCAGTTCTGTCAAAGGTTGTTTTTATTTATTTTTTTTTTTTAAATCCCTGAGTATGAAGTATTTAAACTCGTTCAAGTCATTTTGACAGAATAATGTTAATGAGTAATCAGACATTCAATTCTGCTGGAGGCTGGGGTTAGGGATGGGGACAAAAATTTCCCATTGGAAGAAAGTGACAGGCAGGTGCCAGCAGCCTGGGTAAGTCAATCCCTTCACCTCAATGGCAGTCGCAGTACGTAGCCTGCTCTTATACAGGCTAACAAGGCCAGACCTCAGCCCTGAGTTACTCCTGACTGACACTTTTCAGTCAATGAACAGCATCTGTTATTCAAGAAAAGTAGACAAGACAACTCATGAGTGCCCCAGTCCAGACAGTATCTGGATTTTGGAGTAAAAGATGAAAAACTAATAACAATATTCCCCATATTTTAAAAAATATAAAGTTTGAGCTTTTGTTTACACATTATAAAGAATAAAAAAATGTTAAAATATCCATTTAAGTTTCAACTTTCCATTTCAAGTAACAATTCTCCTTGAACTGCAAAATACAAAGCTTGAATGAGAGTTGCAAAATTGTGGGGTAAATCAGTCTCTTAGGATGCACATTTCCAAACTCCAAACATTAATAAACCATGGAGACACCACTGCCTTATCTTATTGTCATGGAAATCCCAAGTTCCATCAAATATGTTTCTATTGTGATTGTATGTCTTTGATTTGATAACAAAATTTGATCTCTTTCAGACTAGTTTTGTACTGAGCAAACCTTGAGTTAAATCCAGGTCAGCCCTTTCAGAAATTGGCTGTGCCAGAACTGGACCTTTTCAATGGCAAAAATCACTTATTAATTATTCTAACATTTGAGCTACTACAGATGTGATGCCATTTTTCTTATCCTGATACAATCCCGTGTCACTCAGCCGAGAGCAATATAAAGCAATACAAATAACACATTGCTTTACATCAGGCTGCATTTCTGTTCACGGAGAACAAAGCAGCAAGAATCAGCTTCTCTGAGTCATTTATTTCTTAAGAGAAAACTACCTGGCTGACACATCATTCCTTAATGTAATTTTACCACGTCTTACTCCTTTCAAAGGAAATGCAGGGCTGTACTTTAGAAACCATGTAACACATAGCAGGTGTGGTATCTGGTAACTTTACTTGCATCAATAAGCAAGTACTCCCAAAGGGCCCTTACAGAAATGTAAGTTTGGTCTCAGGAATCCTGCCTTACCATACCTAAAACAAAAGAGTTATATATAAGTGTGCATTATTTTTGCAGCTAATTTCAACATTGATGAGCAGGCAATAGATCTGAATTTTTTTATTTTTTTGTGGATCTCTACTTTTTCATATTCTTAGCTAAAAGATAAAAAGTAAAAGTGCCAGTGCAGCTGCAACTGTTTATTTTCTTGTAACTGGCCTTGGAAAAGAGTGCAATTCTTGTTAGCAGGAACAGTAAAATCATCTTCATCAGGAGTTTAGATAAGGAAAGATTTTTCAGGAAACTGGAGGAACGAAAAACACTTTCCACAGCAAAATATATTGTCAAAAGGCCATTCTTGTAAAGTATCTCTTTATTGGATGTTATTGAAAAAAAAACCTGTAATAGAAATGTTAGTTTAAAGCACATGAAACTTTGAAAAACTCATGTGAAACTCAAATATATTGGATGGCTTATTTTCATAAAGAAGCACTGATGAAAATGAAAAAAAAAAAATCATTGTCAGAATTTTTTTGAGGAAAAAAAAAAATTTCCTAACAAAACGTGCCATTTATAGCACTTAAGTCGGGGGGGGAGGGAAATTATGCTTTCAAAAATAAATATTAACAAGTTTTTCCATGAATTGGAAAACATATATCCCATGGTTTACCCAGAGCACTACAGTAGCTTTAGCTCCATGTATGTTTGTTCCCTTCCAACAATGCTCCTAGTGCCTGCCCATATTCCTAACTCTTTCTTTCTCCCACTAATTAAGAACATCCTTTTTTTAAGAGAAACTAGGCCAAACTCAATTTATTTTTCACAAAACAGTGCAAATTATGAAAATATTAAGTTCTAGTATGATTATGTGGGGCTGATTTCTATGTCCACAAACACTAAAAGAGAGTGACTATATCAAATACAACTTCCTTGGTTGTGCCGAAGAGGCATTGATGCTTCAGGCTATTGCCTTTTCAGCTTTGGACTTCATAAGGACCATCATCAGCACTCTTCCTGAAGATACTCGGCTCTCCCCAGGCCAGAACAGGTTGGCACAAGTTCATTTCAACTTTCTCAAGCCATGGCATATCAGCAGAATAATCCTCTGTTCACATCATGCCTGTCCTGTGAGCTTCAGTAATGAAGAGTCACTGACCAGGACATTCTATACCTATTACATTGTACAATACTTACACCAGATCTGGCACTTTTCAGTGTATTCATTAACGATTTGTACAATGGAATCAATAGGATTTGTATCAGCTTTGCAAAGGATGCAATGCTTGGAAAAACTTTAAGTCCTACACAGATGGCAGGCTTTGAATTTAGAAGGATGAACTGAAGAAACAGAATGGATGCATTACTGAAATAAGATGCATGTGGTCATTAAACAAATGGAACGCATTTCACTAAGGACAAATCCAAAGCACAGCACTTGGGAAAAATCAACTGAACAAATATAAGAAGGGGATGACTGGGCAGCAGTTCCACAAATGGGATCAGAGGTCGCAATGGGTCACCAACTGAACATGCGTCAGCGATGACACAAGGTTGCAAGAAAAGCAAATATCATCCAGGAAAAGTGTCATTTGGAAGGCTTCGCTCGTATGGAGCACTATCTACAGTC